>NW_005843216.1:219561-255152 GCF_000455745.1 Alligator sinensis
GGGGAGGGCCCGTACACGCACGGGGATGGGCAGGGACGGATAGACTTGCGCTCTTCATTTGCCATTGAGCCACTCTATGAGAATGGGGACAGACACAGAGGCACGTAAGGGTGGGCGGGCAAACAGATGGGCACAGGTGCATAGGCAGGTGGGCAAACAGCTGCTGCTGGGACCTGCTCCACTCGGCTGCAGAGCGACTGGAGCCCCATGGTGACAGGTTGTGTCTCACGTGCCATCTCACTGGCGTGGCTTGGCCTGGCCCCACATGCTGTGCTTAGTGGGTGATGCCTGTGGGGAAGGTTGACGAGGCGTTTTGGGGCAGGCAAGGAGCAGAGCTGGAGCGATTCCCCTGGCCCGGGATGGGGCACTTGGGGCTGGCACATCGTCCGCAGAGCAGCGCGCTCTGCCTTCTCACGCTGTAGAAGAGCTGAAGCAGACTTGCATGTGGCTTGTTCTTGGCCCCTGATGTAAGGATCTGGGAGCTGCCACAGCGTGTCCATGCTGTTGTCTAGGAGTTCATCTTCAGGCAGCTTATTCAGTTCTGTTTGTAATTTGTGTCCTAGAAGAGCACCGGGGATCAAACAGCAAAAGTCTCCAGCTTCTTTTTCTACCCCACGTTCAGACTCATACTGATTGCAGTGGGTTTTGCCTTCCTCTCTAGTGGGGGCATGGCCCTCGACCCAGGATTTCCTGAGCATGTATTACAGCATTTCACAGAAGCAGGATGTGGGATGCCGTGGTTCCCCTGCTTTACCTGTGTCAGGTTAGAGTGTCAGATCTGTGTTGTGGGTTGACAGTAGTTTTACAAAGCATTTAGATTATGGACTGCACAAGATAGTTTGGGTAGGGATGATCTTGCCTCAGGAAGGGGGTTGGAGTAGATGACCTCTGGAGGTCCCTTCCAGCCTTGCTTCTTCGTGATTCTTGTTTGGCTTAATAAGTAAAAGCTGCCTTAAACTAGCACCTTGCAAGCTGGAATGCTCAGTTAACTGGCATGCCGGCTTGTTAAGGTAAAAGCAAAACCGGAAGCACCCACCGTGGCACTTCTTATTTCACCGAGCCCCCACAGCCCAGGGTAAAGCAACCTATGCTGCCGAGCCCCCACAGCCGAGGGCATAGCTGGCTGCATGGGGCCTGCCTCTGTCTTGCAGGAGGGGCGGCGATGCCCTGGACGCAGCACGAGAAGCGGCGGCCCAAACAGGCAAATGCTGGGCCTCTCAATTAACTGGCATATTTTTGTTATCCGGCACCCCCCATTCCCCATGGGTGCCAGATAACAAAACTTTTGCTGTATAATGTTGGATTTTCACTTGACAGCCAGGTCTTTAGCGGCATGATGACACGACTTAGTGGGACTCGTGTTTACTACAACGTCGTTACCATGAACACTACGATATTTTAATGTATAGGGTGTGGCTTATAAGTACCTGGGTTGACCAGTTCTCTGTATTTGGGAGAGCAAGTATGTGTGGTAATTTTGGGGGTTATTTTGTTTTTACTCTTTAATCTTTGTTACTGAATCTGAAACTTTGTTTCAGTAACCTTGCATACAAGCTTCTCCTGAATGACTTGTTTACTATCCTTTTTTTTTTTTAAGAACTTAAAAGTAGTTTCAACTTTTGAATGGGATCTTTCAGCCCTGTAGGTTGTTTGTCTAATGACTTTCCTACCCTTTACTTCAAGCAGATCTTCTCAACAGGAAACCATTGAAAGCTTCTACTTCCTTTGTTTTATGGTGGCAAGTTATTTTCTTTTACTGCAGTTCTTTTGAGACAGATGGATGCATCAAGGCCTGAGTTTGTCTTACTGAAAGACGGTGGTATTTGTAGAAAACCTGTGTAGCTAGATATTTTTAAAGCTCCAAGAAATGTGTCTCAAAACATGTAAGCAAGCTGAACCTTTGATAGAAATAGTAATAGGAAATGCATATATAAATGCAGTGGTGTGTGCTCCTGGTTCTTGAAAGCACTCTCTTATTTTTTTTTTAAATGAATGTGCAAGAGAGAAAGTGTGGGCTTCTACAAGTGTTGTTTTGGCACAAGGCAGCATATATTGGTGATGAATGTTTTATGGCTATTCATCTGAAACAGACGGAGAGAAGGTACCTCAGAAGTTACTGCTTACTTCCTTGGGGGCTTTGGAAAAGTCCATGAAAAGAGGATATGAAAACTAAATCCTGGAAACAATAATATAATTTGAGGGTCAGGTGCAGACATAGTTATGTGTCTGGACCAAAATCAAGAACATTTGTGGCACTGCTGGGTATTAAAAAGTTGAACAGTTGTTTCTTTTACTTTTAATACCTAACATAACAAAGACTTCTGTGGTTTAAGACAGCAGGGTTTTCAGAAAACAGTATACACTGGAATATGGGTTTATGTTAGATTTGATGCAAGCAAATATAAACACTTCATTTTGTTGCATGGAAATTGGTATGCTCAGTATTTGTGCTGGATTCTCTCACTCTTAGTCCAGTTGATCACAATTAGCAGACATGTACTTTTCCTTTTTAAAAAGAAATAGACTGGTGCTGGTTGCTTTGGACTTAGTAAAGTACCTAAAAGCTGTATAAGCTGCATTCAGTCTTGAAACATTGGTTGTGATCAAATGCTCTTCTGGAGCTGTGGATATTGGACTGGTACATTTTCTTGCAGGTTATTGTTACTTTAGTATTTATGGATCACCATAAAAAGAAATTGGCAACTTAATGCACAGAGAAGGGATGATGGTCTAGTAGTTTTGGTGCTAGTACTTAAGGACTTAAATGATTCATTTCCTTGCTCAAGTACAGGTTTGCTGCATGATGTAAGAAGTCATTTAGTCTCTTTGTCTTGATTCCTCATTTGCAAAATGGGGGGAGGCATTTTTGTATCTTTTGTATCAGGGGTGTTGTAATGGGGGCTGTATAAGTAACCAATACAGAAGTATTCCTTTCAACATTCTGGAAGGATGTGCATTTGTATATCCATGTTCCATAAAAATGTCAGATTGGATTTGTCAGCCTTCCAGAGAAATGCAGTTAGGTCTAATTTGCCTCCTAACTTTTTGTTTAAAAAACAAAAATGTATAAAAATATTTGCATCAGAATGTTCTTAATTTGCTCTTATGAAAAGAAATTGAAGAAAGACTTGCTTGCAGTCCTTTGATCTTATGACCTAATTACTGTAAGAGAATGTAAATATGAGGAAAAACCCACTAGTATATCATTTGAACTAGCTACAGAGTAAACAGAATGACTGACTAGATTTGTAAAATGATACTAGTTTTAATAGCATGCATTTCCCTAAACCAGGACTAACAAAACAAATAAGGATTTTTTTTTAATGCAAGTGTCTCTTTATAAAGATGGCTTTTGGGATTTTTTGTTAAAGGAGAAATGGCCAAACCGAGTTCTGATATCTCTTAGTATGTGGATGTGATATTGCACCTGTAAATTAAAGTAATCTACCAGAGGGAGCATACTGTTTGTTCCCTTAGGACTGTAAACAGCCATGGTGACAGCAGACATGGGTTTAAGGTCTTTGATCTTAACACAACTTTCATGTATTGTACTAGCAATAAGAAAATGCCAAAAATTGCTCACTTGCTGTCTATAGTATCAGGGTATGTCCTTGCTTTCTTGCTCTCTTTTTAAGGGGTATTCTTATTATTGCCAGCAGTTTTCACAAAGTTAGTTGATTTAAAAGGAGTACTGATATGTCAGCACTCTGTGCTGGAATAATATTTTATGTGCAACTTTGTAAATATGCTGTTACATCCTTTCTTGGTCCCCAGTTACTATGTACACTCTGAATGTGCTCTCCTGACTTGTTGGGTGAACTCCTTAATGGAATTATTACTTCATAATTCCAAGGTACTTGCCTGCTTTGTCTTAGTCTCTGGCCCTGTTAATTAACTCACACTGTGCAGTAAACTACAGAATATGTCTCACTTGCAGTGATAGCCTACTTTGCATTCCAGTGCAATGACTTCAGTCAAGTGTGAGAAGTCTGCCTAATATTTCACAGTGTAAAGCGTTGTTATTTGGTGTTTATTTCAAGTGTAATTTGACTTGAGGAAAACTAAAAACAACAGGGATCGAAAGCAGTTATCTGTGGTGTAAGGGTTCCTGGATTTAATTCAGTAGTCTGGATGAAAAACTGCTATACTCCCAATCCTGCAGCACCATATGTGCTACAATTTAAAAGGCTAAAATGTTGACATGCTATTTACAGTGTTATGTTTATAGTTCTAATAAACTCTAGAAAACATCATTTGCCCTAGACAAATATTTTTCTGCTGTATTATTCAAAACACGTCCTTAGTATTTGTCAAATATTTGACCAGTTGTAGAACTAATTGAATGGTGCAAAAAAATTTTGAATACATTATTTATGCAACACTAATGAGGTTTGTCAAATAACATTTGACAATCCATGTTTACATCTCTCTTGACTACTTTTTTTTCTAACTTGGCTTTATATTCCACTTTTTTTTCCAGTAATAGATCATGATCTATACTGTCTCAAATTTTCAGTGTTTCCTTTCTTCATTTTCTTTCTTATGCTGTATTCTCTCCACTTCTCTACACAGTTTCTTCTGCCTTCTTACCCCTCCAGCATTTAGAGAGAGAAGAAAGAAAATACATACTCCTCCAGCTTGAGCCATTTGCTTTTTCCTTTTACATGTCCACCCTTAAATTGTACTTGGACTCCAGTTTGGTTTAGATACTTTGCTAGGTGTCTACCTAGAGAGCTAGGTCTGCTCATCAAGTATGACTGGGAAAGATATTGGGGTTTCTCTGAGAGCAGTACCTATGTGAGACTGGAATGCAGAAACTACTGAGATTTCTACCAAGGTGATGTACAAGCAGTATATTCGTTCTCCAGCCTTCTCTTCTTTTATGGTGGTCTGCATAAAGATTTAGTGCCTGCTTCTGTCACTGAATAAAACTTGTCCCAGAGTGAAATTACCTGATTTGGGCAGCAATGTCACTGTCAACAGAACTTTAAAAGGTAGCAGTGAAGACTTGTTGGGCTGCAGTAGCATAAAAACCAACCATGCTGTGTGCTCGGGGTGCTGAAAAGCTGCCTCTTCACAGACATAGGAAGATACAAATTGGAGCAGTTTCATTTGAAAAATTATCTTCATATAACAAATGTTAGAAATGGAATTGGTTTCAGTGAAAGCTTAGGGTTCAGTAGAAACTGGTGATATCCAACAAGAGTTTCTCTTTGCCAAGAGACAGTAATGTGATATGGGGTTTGTTTTTTGTTCTCCTAGCCTGGAGGTGTAAGCGACAACAATTTTCTTCTCTGTTTCTTATGGATATGTATTTTGGTCTGAAGAGATGATAATAGCGATATGCAAAGTGTCCTGGAATCTTAAATGTTTCCCTCTTACCTTGGAATACCTGCTGAAGAGCAATCCCTTTCAAGGCTGCTGTTGTATGCAGTCTTGTTGTTGTTGTTTTCATGGTTATCTGCTGAGACTGTCTTGGTATAAAAGTTAAGCTGGCTATGAATCTGCACATGGACTTGAAAAATAATGCATTGCTGGAAATTTGCACATCCTCTGGGAAGGCTGGAAGTTGTTAACTTGAATGGAAATTAACTGGATTGAAATTGAAATTGGATATGGGGCAGAGTATGCACAAGAAACCCCCCACAAAGGGAAAAAAGAACACCTATGTTTGTTAGGAATCCAAATAGATTCACTCAGGGTGGGAACTAGCACTGTTGAGATCTCCTGCTCAACCTTTACTTTACACCCTTTAGGTATGCAATATATTACCCTTTAGTTGTGTACAAGTTTATTCTTACAAGGCTTCTGCCTTCATTCAGCATGCAGATGTCAGGAGAATGCTATGTCCCTTGAGCACTCTACATTAATGACCATCCCACTTAGATAACTTCCAAAGACTTGCTTCTTTCAGGGGGCACACACAATAAATTACTTACACAACAGCATGTTATTTTTACTCAATGGTTTTGTGCATCCAGTAGTAAATCTCTCAGTGCTTTTGTTCTAGTTAGTTTTGATGAAAAAGAAAAATCACTGATTGTTGGAAAAATCCATTGTTTGCCTCATGTTCATATCTATATTTTACTTGCTAAACCAAAACAGGTTTTCACTAGATCATTGTAAAATATATATTCCTTATTCAGAAGGTTTCCCTGTATTAAATTTCTACTTCAAAATATAAAGGGGGATAGAGCTCTTAAAAAAAGAAAAAAGGTAGAGAGATCTGCATTTTTTAAATTTTGGTCAACTGTATACTGTATTTCTCAGCTTTTCTATTCTAAAACAACTGAATCATTTTGCAAATATTTTTAAAATATGTGTGCACATGTATATACTGTGCCTCCTTTTCCTGCTTATAATGGATACAGAAACCTAGAAAAAAGGTTGGAATGCTGTATTAGTTTTTCCCTTACAGGAAGTATAGGGGCAGGTTCTCCCTTAAACCCAGTCTGGAAGGCCATTTTGCTGAAGTGTGTGTGTGTGTGTGTGTGTGTGTGTGTATATGTGTCCCATCGCCTGCTTCTGGACCAGACTGCGACTCAGACTGCATTAGACTCGAAGGGTTATAAAAATGGATTGTTCCATGCAGAAAATGGGTAGATAGGCATGTAGTCGGTTTGGGATCTCTTTAATTGTATTGAGCCGAGGGTGGTTGTATGTTTGTTTTTTGAAGAATGCTGTTTTAACTTGCACACCTTATCAACCTGTGGGAATAAAATTGTAGGAACCAAAGAGGAGCTGGACCTCTGAGCTAGTTGTGATTATAGGGAACTGCGTATGGGGTCTGATTTGGGAGTGGGAGAATAGTATGATTTTACCTTGTGAGAGAGATGATTGCTTGAGGCCTGAGATTTGAATGGAATACGCTTGGGGAGGTTGGAGATTGATGTAGCCTGGCAGCTGTGGCAGAGAAGTGCGAAGTTGCCTAGCAGCATAGTTATGAACACTACTCTCATCAATTGGTAAGAGCATTAAGGGGAAACTCCATGATCAGTTTCTGGTTGATTCTTTTTTTTTTTTTCCTTACTTCTCAGGTGTGCATTATCATCAGTGCTCTGCCACTAAAATCACTTGCCTGAAGATAGTAAGATGCAACTTAATTGGTGGACTTATTTCCTACATTTAAAAATGTCACATGTAGGCTTGAATGATTTGTACTAGCCTACTTCAAGGCTATATGGAGAAGCTGTTGTGATTTATAAGGCTTAATGAATATTAAATTTGACTTGTAGATAACTACTTAATAGCATTTCTGAGAATCTTCATTTGTGACGTTCCATTTAAATTTGGAGTATTGGAGCACACTAGTTTTGTTTTCTTAACACAAAGTGTGGAACAAGTATTTGTTACACTGGCAGGTGGAATGGCAAAAGATTTCAGATATTGTGTAGCTCTCATAGGACAATGAGTTAGAAAGCTAACTGAGTTAAAATCATGGTTCTAGGATCTAAATCTTTCTTATTTTTATTTTCCCCCTTCCCTGGCTTCTCAATAGTGTTTCATTGTTAAATCATACTTGAGGGTTTTTTTAAACTCTTATTCTTTACTTTGGTTGTTCTTTCTAAGACCATAGGATTGGAGTAGAAATAGGATAGATAACCTTGGAGAAATGGTAATGGGGCAGTGGAAAATGATATGGGGGAAGAGGAGGTGTTGAGTGTGTATTAGCTGTAGGAACCTGGAGCACTTATACTATGAATAGGTGTCTACTCAACTTGAGGCAGGGGCCAGCCAATATTGTGGACCCTGCAGCCATTTTCATGGGCTTATTATGGTGGGGGCCCACCACGCCTCTGGCCAAGGAGGCCTAGTGGCCCTGCCTCCCACTGCTGATTGGTAGAAAGCCAGCACTTTATTTTTCTTTTTTTGCAGAGATTGCCCAATTTCAAGATTTCCGCACAATCAGTGAAATCACTATTTGAGTAGTCCCTAACTACAAAGGAAAACACTTCTGTATAAGTACAATTTCTTTAAGTTACAAGCTTTTTCGTATTTTGTTTGTTTTTTTTTTTAAGTACTGTGTCATCTCTTGTACTTCTCTTGTTTTATGTACTTTACTGACTTTGCTGTGTGCACCATGGTGTGAGGGAAGGAAACTTGTCTGTAGTATAAGATTACTGTTTCAGGTTCTTGTTTGATTTATATGCTATTAGTTAGACTTTTCCTTTTTTGCCATTCTGCATAGAAGGAGATGGTAAGGCTGAGTTTCTATGAAATACCATTTGCTTTTTATATACATCTTACAGCTAGCTGCAGTTGGAAACCAAGTGGTAACATGCTTGGTTAATGTGGAAGGCAGGGTAGAAATGTACCTTGTATACTAAATCAGAGATGTATAAGCTTTCCAGAGTCCAAGCTTACTTCAGATGCTGTTAATGTCGTTATGTGGCTATGGAAGTTGTAATGCACTGAAATTAGAGCATAGGTGTTATCTGCTTGCTTCAGTGGAAAAGGCAAGCCTTCTTTTAATCATGTTTCCCTTTCTAGTCAAACAAATGTGTGCATGTGTACACATGCACATGAGTGTGCGCAAAGTAACAAAATGTCATCTTTTTTATGAATAGAAAGATTTGGACAGATAACCACAAACTTGTTTTTGGGTACAGGCTTTTCCTTCCTTTTTTATGTCCTTGTGACAAGGTATTTAACAGAATTTGAGTTTTATTGGAATCTGAAGGGGCCACACCACGAGTGTTTCTGTTGTGGCCTCAGATTTGCACCAACTGTGCACCATGGTGTCTATACAACCCCTATCCCAGGCTTTTCCTTAGTTGGAGGGGAAGTTGCAGGTTATAATACTCAAAATGGGCTGTTCAGATTTTAAACTTTAAAACTAGATAGTCCATGTAGTATATCTCAGGTTAACAATTAAAACCATTCCTGTTTTACATGTCAGCTTGTCAACATGACCCTTTTGAGTTGAAAGGTTATAGTAGACTTAAAAACCACACTGTGCTTAACTGAACTTTTATTAGGACTGATACCTAATAGGACTAAATAGAAGACTGGAGAGAATGATTTTTCTCTAACTTGTGAACTTTATGTACTTGGATATAACTGGGTTCATTGTTTCTCTCTCTTGAGCATTATCATATAAAAGAGAACAAAAATAGAAGTTTTGGGGATTTTAGAATCTCATTTTCCAAAACTGACACAGGACTTTAAGTAGTGCACTTATCCCTGCCCTACTTTTAATTACTTTTTAAAACCTGATTCAATTTTGGTTTTTAGTTCCCTCCTAAGAAAAATGTCTCAATCTCAAGATAACATTCCTTTCAGGTAACTGCACACATAGCTCCACATAGTTAATAACATATCTCCTGCCTCCCACCTTCAAAGACGTTTTCAAAACACTAGGCTGTCTCAGAGATATGAACTGAAATATTGTTTAAAATCCCAGGCTATTTAATATTTATAGATTTGGACTGCAGAGATACCTTAAAGGCAAGCTAAGAAATTGTTCCTGCATTCTGGGCTTTGTTTTTCTTGTAATTATATCATGAAATAATTAGATGCTAGTGATGGCATCAGAACTTGAACTTGCATCTTAGCTTAAAACTAAAGGAGGTCAGGCACTGCAATTGCAGCACATTGGAGCAGATTCAATTAATAGGATCTGCTGGAGTGTGGTAATTACTGTGCTCCAGCGTTTTGTGTATCAGCATCCCCACACTTCAAAATGGCAGGGGTGCTTTATCTAAAGCTCGCTCAACGAGCTATAAAGTGCTCCTGCAGCCGTTTTGAAGCACAGGGACGCTGATACACAAGACGCTACTGGCACTTAAATTAGAGCAGCTTCAAGAGCCACACTAATCAAAGTGCCCCCTCACTCACAGAGCATGTGTATAAATGCCTGAAATGACTTGCAAAGTTCTTTCCTGAAATGCTGTTTGTCTTAAGTCTACACATGTTTTAAGGATTTGGAATTGTGAATAGTTTGCATTTAACTTCTATGACCAAAAAATCCTGCTGTTTTCCATTCAACTTGACTTTGAAGGGTTGGAAAAATTCCTTGAAGTCTGCATAGTGTTTTCTGAACACTCATGTTCATGGTGATTTGTCTGTGGTTGCCAGATGTTATCTATTTGTCTTTTGCTGTGTGTGGTACTGAAATGGTGGCCACCTTTGGCAGGGCCTTTAAGATCTACCAATACATATACATACTTTTGCATTGGTTTCTTGTTTATTTTCTTGTTTGTTTCTGAATTTAGTTTGATGGCTATGGCCAAAGTTAGTAAAATCATTTGTTGTAAATCCTGAATAAGATTTTGTTTGCCTCTTGTAGCAGGGCACTGGTCTTGATGACCCAAAAGGTCCCTTCCAGTCCTGAATTTGCTACCAGTCACTGTTTTTAATGGATTCTTCAAATAGTTTTTCTATTATTTGGCTGCTACTGTCAGGTTTTTATGTCCTGAATGGTCTGACACCTTTCGTTCAGTCTAGGTCATTAAGAAAGAATGGGAGATTCTTGCTGTTTGGAGAAATCAGTTTTATGTGGAGACTTCCCCATATTGAAAGTATGGTCTTTAGGGTTCCCTGAACAAAGTTTGTTGTTTTTTTTTTCCCAAAGGGTATGTCTTTGCTATGTGGAGATTCCCAAGCTAGTACTGAATAAATTGGTGCAAGTCCCAGAAGCAACACATCTTTCTTTGTTAGCTTGGTTCTGTACCTAGACTACAGAATAATGAATACTTCAATCAGTTCAATTTGGGGGATTTCCTGTGTCAGACTTTTCCATGTTAGATCATAATTATCTTTGCTTGCCTCCAAATAATAGGTTGCTCCCTGTGTTGTAAGGACTATGAAAGGGAAAAGGGATGTGCCCTAAATAGATGCATTGTATTTTTTGGCATTATTAACTGCTAACACCTGAGAGTTGAGGCCCTTTGTGGTTCCTTGACGGTGCCAGCTACGCTAACATTGAAAATAGACTAGAGAGTTGGTGCTCTACTTATACAAGTTAAATATTGCCAGTTACAAAAGGGAAAATACAGAAATCTGAACTTGGGCCTCACCAGCTAAGAAATATGTTTGAATTCAGTGATTTCTGTATAGTCTGCTTACGATCTGACATCTTAAAGACATTTCATATTTAAAATATTTTAAGTTCACCTTTAAAAAATAAACAAAATACCTTCATTTTGTAGCTGTTGTACTAGTAGAGAATTTTAGTTGGCTATGTATGCAAGTTTTGTAAATCTTCTATCTACTGATTTGGAGAAGGAGCCTCACGGAGGATTGGATTAACAAGAGGATTTTGAACGTGTGTCGTATTTGCATCTCAAATATCAGGAAATAAGCTGCTGTCGTGTGCTATGCTGCTACCCTGGCTGTGTGACAATTTGCACATCTCTTAGTGTATGCCTTTGTGATCAGAGAATAATACCTATGAACTTGGGTTTTCAAGTTTAAAATTTAAATTCTCAAGAAACTGCACACTTTTTTTAATAGAGCAAAGGTTAAGGGGGAAAGATACATTAGGACATTTAGCACTTTACTTTGTATCCGTTGTCCTCCAGAACTGTCTGAACCCCTACAGCATGTTTAGAATTTGAAACTCTTAGATGCATAATAGAAATGGCCTGAACTGTTTAGTTGTTTGATGTGGCATCAGAAGCATCGGGTCTTTCAAGCAGAACCATCTGAGCTACTACTTTTGTGTGTTCTGTAGAATTCGGAGTACTCTTCCAGGTCTTCCCATATGGATGCTAAGAACTACGCAGGAGGAGATTTAGAAGTAGCTGCTCTCAGGCTGCAGTGGGACTGAAGGTGTTACCAACTGGTGGGGGAAACGTTAAGTGGGATGAGGAGTTGGTGGAAGGGACCTGGGTGCGTGGGAGAGAAGGAGACACAGACAAGTTTGTACAGGAATAAAATATGCTATTTGTTGTTTACTTATGTGTTTTATATGTTGCCCTTCCCAACAAGGGACTCTGGATGGTTTTTACAGTAGGAGAAATAGAACAACCTAAAAGGACACCTAGAATAAATAAAACAAAATAAAGCAAAGACCCGCTAAACAGCGTATGGGGAACCGGTGGTGAAAAAGTACAAACGGTGTTGGGAAGGGATAATAAATGATCTGAAGAGCAGAAGTTTGTGATGTGCTTATCTGTGGGGCAGGGATTTTGCACAGCATTCATGTCTGGGACTGCTAAATCGGATAATAATACCATATGCTATCAAAGAAAGTGGAACATACCCCTGTTTTTTATAGATCAGCAGTTGCACATAAATGATGTTCCTTAGTGGTAGGGGAGGGTTTGCAGTGATACATTCTCTGATCACTATCCCACTGGTCCCTGAGGGTTTGCACTAATACATTCTCTGATCACTATCCCACTGGTCCCAACATTTGGTAGGACATGAGTTTGAACCCTGAACATTTCTGCCATGAGGAAAGGTGTTGGGAGGGGAGAGATCAGCATCATCATGGTGGCATCTACAGCATTGATAGTAGTTCTCTTAGTACAGCTGTCTCCTTTTGGGTCACTGTAAAAGTGGAATACTGCTCAAAGTAGGCAGTTGTGGATGTCTTTTTGGTTTGTTTTGTTGTTTTTATGTTTTTTGGGGTTTTTTTTAATGAATTCTTAGTAGAAATTCCAAAGCCTATAATATACATGCTTGTCATTGAGAGAAGCTGTGAGCACAAACAAGATTTCACACTCTGAGTAGATAGTTGCTTTTATGAAGTCATACATTTCAGGCCACAGACAAATGCCAGTGCCAGTATATACACATGGAATGCCAAACTTTTATAAGCTTATTGCTTCTGGTATTCCTAAAGTGTACCAGAGATACATTGGTGTGGCATTTAAATTTTTTTTTTATGCACACCTGGATGACCAGATTTGGTCATCTGCATGGCTGTCCAACTTCCAAAAATGCCACTTATATACAGGGTGGCACTCTTACTTCTGGGCAAATAGCCCTATACACATGGATAGCTATATGTTTGGCATGTATGTAAATTACATTTTTGTGACTTAGATGACCAGAGTTGATTGTCTCGGCACTCAGAAAAGAATAGACTAGCTTTCCCCCCACCATCCCCAAACCCCTTATTTGAGACCTCCTGTTATAGGCAAGGCTTAATACTATACTATGCTACTGTTTTTTCTTAGGTGGCAGGTGTAATGGTTTGTACTTCTGGATTGTATCTGGAAGAGCAATTGGCAATGTCAGGATGAGTTTTGTATTTAAATTCAAACCATTACATTATAGTGCAAAACATTTTTGAAACTTGAAAACTAGATTTGAATAATTTAGTGCTTTAATTAAATCATAGTTGTAGGATCTGCCCTCTGTAAAGTAGAAATCTACCTTCTACAGGGAAATTAGTAGGTAGCCTGTGTTCTCTTTCCAGATTCATCTTTAACTTATACAATTACCCTTTTTTTTTTTCATTGCTCAAGAAGCCAAATAATACTGTGTGTAATTATTATAAATTATCATCCACATAAAAGGTGACCGACTCCAGAGGCATCTGTCATAAACTAAAATACAGTTGTGGAAGATTGAAGTACTGTATGTTTTTTGTCCTAAATATGAAAACAAAGTGTAATTTAGTGCCCCTTCCCCAAACTGAAATTTTTTTACTGTGGTCCTGCTTGCCTGAGACTTGCAAGAAATGAGTTAATAGGAGGTTGTATTTAGTGTACGTGAATTGAAAACTAAGCTCCTCTACTTGCCCAGCATTCTGTTTTGTTACTATGCTGAAGTTCATAACTATGGTAAAGGTAGATTACCATTATTACATATTTTAATGTCTTTAAAAAGGTTTAACTCAAATAATTTGATAAATGAGACTCGACTGACTTCTTCCCCCTCAAAATCAACTGCTTTTGCCATAAGTAGAAAAACTGAATTAAGTTTAGTTATGATTTACCATTGCTTTGGATGGTCCATTAAGTAATATACTTAAATCTGTGTCAGAAAGTACATATGTCCTGAAATAAATGAAATAATTAAATGTTGGTTTGTTTATTGTTTTGTTTTCTTCTTTCCCTTCCCAGGTGTGTGTTGGTTAAACTAGAAGGATGTAGCCATCCTGTTGTTATGAAAGGATTGTGTGCAGAATGTGGCCAGGACTTGACGCAGTAAGTATTGCCAGATCATTTAAGCTTTTTTCCATTTACACGGACCATCAGAGAACTTGAATCTTACAAATCTTTCTCATCTTCACTCTTCTGTCCCTTTCAAAGGTAGGAAACTTGGCTGGTAATAATGGCTATGAATTAGGTTAAAATAATTTCTATTGCATTTCTGATTCATATGCAGAATTTTAGATTTTAGTATTTGAATAGAGTAGGGGTGCACTGATAGAGACTTTTTGGGCCAATACCAATGGCTGTTTTTTTTTTTAATGAGCCATATTGGTGGATACCAATCCAGTTGTCAATATGGAGCCGAGCAGCGTCCAGCTGGTAAGTCTGTTGTAGGGAATGGGGCATGGGGAGGGGCAGATAGAGGCCCCCCGCGGTGAGGGAGGGAACGGGTCTGGGACAGGGGCAGGCTCTGCCCAGCCGGGGCAGGGCATGGGACAGCCATGAGCAGTTCTTCGGGGGGGGGTGCAGGGAGGGGGGAGCTGCCTCATCTCCCTGTGCGTGGCTCAGCCCCAGCCCCACTTCCTCCTTCACTGTAGGAGCCTCAATCTGCCACCCCCGCACGCCCCTTCCCTTCCCCTACAACAAGACTCACCAGAAAAACCTGGCTGCTCCCCATGCTTCCAGGCTGCACTCCTGGCTACTTGCATGCTGTGCTGCAGCTGACCATACACGCACGCCACTTAACAGCCACATCAGCCCAGAGATGTGGGGCAGAAAACTTTCCAGTGCTTTATTTTTCTGTGGGAAATTTTCCATTTCTAAAAATTAATTGTTTCATAAAATTCATTAGTAGGAATGAATGGATGCTAATACAATATTAGGCAAGCTTGGCAGTTTTGAAGTTGTAATTAATGTTTTTCAGGTGATTATCCCTAGGAAGTGTGTGAGAGAGTACATATATGTTTTATTGATTTGTAAACAGGAAGGTAAATACACTCACATAATAATCCAAACCAAAAATCAAGTTATGAATTCACTTAATTGGCTATGCAGATCAAATTAATGCACTGCTATGCTTGTTTCTATTTCTCAAAATCTCTTGCTTCTGGAGAATCAGTTAGAAGCACAATTAGTGAAGAAGATACAGTGTGATAAGTTGTCTTTGCCCATAGACTCATTGGTAAAATCATCCTTTAGCGAAAGATAATGTGGTTCAAGTAGTTCTGAATCAGATTTTCCTCAATCTGATTCTGAAATGGAACTAATAAGTAGTGCAAGTGATTCTACAAATAATGACAGTGAAACTGGAGGTTCCACAATGACCTCAGTGGAAGAGAGTTAAACTCTGTTGAAGTAGATGAGTGGACAACCACGGCATATCATGCATAGTTCTTTGAGTATGCTAAAATTACTGTCAACAGTTTTCAGTGCCTTTTGTGTTGTTCTTAAATTTAAACAAACAATGTAAGGGAAGTACATGCTATTGTGTAACATCTTTATGTTTTTACAAGTATTCCAATAAAAATTATTTCTTTCCACATAAAGCTTTGAATTCGTTTGAATATAACATTTAAACCACATTAAGTGTGCTGTATTTCATTTTTTTTCCTAATCAAATACTTCAGTTCAAATACTTGTGACTATTAGGACATAAAATTTAACATGGGGGTGCTTTTTTAGTTTTCTTTACTAAATACAAGTTGAATAAACATATTAAATCAGATCATGCTCTAGTCAGGGCACTGGAAAATTTTCCAGTTGAATTTTCCAATTAAAAAATTTCCAGAAAACCCACATCTCTGCATCAGCCAAAAAAAGCCTATTGCTGATTCAGTCAATTTTCCTTATATTGATGCCGATCCCATATGGGACTGGTGCACCTCTAAAATAGAGTATCAGCACTGCTTCATGATGCAGTAAAACTATATAGAAAAGCTTGCATTGAGCTTGCCCATGTTCTGTTTGGTTCTATTTGCTGTAATGTTAAATATCACTTGCTTACATCAATTTACCATATAAAATAAGGGAGTAAAAAATCTGGCCCTTGGAGCCCTATCATCTGGCCTGCAGTGCTACCTGTAAGTCTCTGACCAGCCCTATGTGCTGTATGCAGGACTTGCCAGCCTACGTTGGCTCACTTTTTTATGGTACACGGTTCCTCCTCGCACATCTTTCTTAGCCCTGTACATTCCAGGAGAATGTATTGAATTCTGGCGTCTGTTACAGCACCACATTTTGTCCTCAGTAACACTTCTGATTCAAGGCAATTACTGTAATTGAAAGGGTGAACAAGGAGTCATGTACGGCACAACTGAAAAAAATCTGAACTTGGCTTTTAGAACTCAGGTTTGGCAGTATAGCAGTTGCTTGTAAACTGATCTATTTAATCTGGAAATCGATTTCAGCATGGAACTGTGTGGAGTCATTCTTGGTCAGCTTTCAGAGAATTTTACTTTAATCGCTTTTGTTTAAAAATAAAAAGCTGTGGAGAGAAGTAAGGCCTGCTTAATAGTTCTTTGCATGCTTTGTAGGAAGAAACGCAGCAATATGCTTGCATACCACTGGAAAGTAAATGTTTCCCATGTTCTCCAGCATGTGTACAGGCCATTGTAAAGACCTGCAGATAGATAGGCTGGTTTAGAGAAGAGTATTGAATGGCATGTTGTTAGTTTTCCAGAGGCTCCCTTATTAATCTGTTTTCAATTCAGTGGTTACATTTCCTCTAATGTGCAACACATTTTATAATGATCTAAAAACTATCCTTATTATTGAATGCTGACTAATATCTAGTCTTTTACCTTGATCTTGTGTATATCGTTGTTCAGGAAACTGTCAGAACAAATTACAGCAGAAAGTTATACTTACATGATTTTCATAGTAGGCTGCTTGGGTTCTCTGATCAGTTTTGTTCTCAAACTTCCAGTAAAGAGGTTATGACAGAAAAATATTCTACCGAATTGTAAATTAAAATGAAATTGATTTTATTTGACAGTGACTGGTTTGACTTTGCAGTTTTTAATGATGTATGGCTTTCATTGATGGAACCATTAGCATTAAAATACTCTGCTAAAACTTATGACATTTTCCTGACTGATTAGGTTACCAAGCAAGAATGGAAAACAGAATGTGCCACTATCCACAGCAACTGTGTCTATGGTTCATAGTGTCCCGGAACTGATGGTTAGCTCTGAGGCAAGTTCAATCACACTTCTTCAGTCATGTGCTTGGTATAGTTTCATGGTTATCTTTTCTAAATTAAGTCTTTTCCCTCAAATTGTGTATGTTTAATATAGAATATTTGGCCTTACTTTGAGAGAGTAAACTAAGACATGTGGGTCTTTAATTAGCCATGTATTGAATAATTAAGGTTTGTGGTTTTTTCCCATAACACTGTTGATATTGGTACATCTTACCAATTCCCTTGGAACCTGCTGTACAGCATTGCTACTTGCTGCAGTGGTGAGATGTTTTTGTGGTTATAACCAAGGATCCTGGTTTTCTCCGATTGGGGGGGCGGGGGGAGAAAAAAAATCTACAATTTTTCGGTTTTATAAAGTAACCCCAAATCCACATTTTTTTGCAATTCAAATGAAACACTGCTATATCTGCATCTGTATATTAGTGGTGTTTCATTTAAATCATGAAAAAATGTGGATTGGAGCTGAAAATTGGGGATCTTTTTAAATCGGAGAAAACGAGGATCCCTAGTTATAACCTCAAAATCTAATGAACCCTTTCTGGTTTTCTGTCTCCTTCAGAAATAAGAAGTTTGTGACAGTATAACTCTTGCCCCCTAAAATATACTCAAAAGACAGAAACATCTTTTTGAAACCCAGTTTCTTTTCATAGAACAGTGTAGAAGATGATAGAAATGACCTGCTATTTCTTTAGTAATATTGTAGTCTATGACAGACCTCTCTCTTCCAAGTCCTTGCGAGGCATGATTATTGAAATAAACCTTTTGAGCAACTAAGTTGTTTGAAATAAACACAGACTATTTAATTACTCTTTCTGGAACAAGAGTACAAAAAGTAGCTGTACAAACAAACGTATTTCTAGAGAGTCGATTCCATTTGCAATTGTATTGATTTTTCTTGTTAATAGTTTCAGTTTAGTGTTGTAATCTAGCCAGTATTATTTTGTATTTTCAATTTCTACAGTTAGTAGATTGTATACTGAATTTAGTAGCTATTTCTTTTTCAAGAACTGACCAGTAATCATGTGCTTCAGTTTTTGGGTGGACAACTGAGGAACTTCTGAAATATTGGGTCCATTTCACATGTTTCAAGTTTATCAACATTCCTAGTTTCTTTTCTAGATCTTGGCCTCATGACTTGTGGTTAGATGTGTATTATTCTTAGCTGCTTTTAGAAAACCTGTGAAACATTTAGTTCTATGAGCTATGAATTTTTAACTGAAAAATGGTTGGCAAAGATACTAAAATAGAGGCTTAGTGGTCCTATTCCCTCCCCACAAATTGGTTAGAATCAACACTTTCAATTAGTTTTGAAATTTGAAATAAACCTAAATTAGTGACTTACTTTGAAGTAAATTTGATCTGTAAATCTTTTCTTATAGCAAGCTGAACAACTCGGAAGGGAAGATCAGCAGCGACTACACCGGAACCGAAAACTTGTACTGATGGTAGATTTGGACCAGACATTAATTCATACTACAGAACAGCATTGTCAGCAGATGTCTAATAAGGTAAATATTTTTTTGCTGTTAAGTTTTTTGTAATTACTTTTGCTTGAAACTTTTTTGAATCAGATTTGTGAATATATACACTGTGATTAAAGTATTGATGAAAAGAAGTGAAGAATTCAAAGAAATGAAGGACACTATTAAAATAAAAAGTATATTTAAAACATTTAATTATTTAAACACATTTGTTATTTAAGTTGAATATATTAGGACATTTCTATCACTTGTACATGTCTATATTCCATTCCCTGTTGTAGTTGCTTTAAAACACAGGTTTTCACAACAGAAAAATTCTATGTATTTTTAAGTTTACAGCTTTAGAGTAAAAAAGTCTTCAATTTAACATAAAATAAGTTAATATGATCAATTTCTTTAACTTTGCCCTGTCTCTTCCAGAAATACCATGCAACTTGCTTAACACTTTAATCCTTTCTTTCTTGCAAGTAAGGATTGACTTGCTTTTTTCAGGTGCTAGTAGGAAAAGTTGCTTTGCAGAGAAGCAACTAAGCTTCTGTAGTAATGGAAATTATCGACCTGTGTTAATATTGTGTAACTGAAGACTTAGTTCACATTGTCCACGTGTCTGGCTTGATTACTGGTATATGATTTTACTTGCTAAGAATGAAGGCCTACACTTGGGTCACAATAATTGCATGCCCAAATATGGATTGGGGTGCGACTAGTTAGGCTATAGTACTGCAGAGAAGAATCTGGGGCAGGGGTGTCCAACCTTTTTGAATGTGGGGATGGATCATGAACTTTTTATCACCCAGCGGGCCGGCAGGAGCGGGCGCTTGTGGGCCCTGTCCAGTTCGGCCGTGGCCTGGGGGCGCAGGAGTCAAGGGGCGCCCCCAGCCCCCGCCGTCTCCTCCCTGCCACCTGGGTGGCCTCAAGGATGCTCCCACACCTGTGCGCCTGGGCTTAGCAGCCAGGGGGACATGCAGGGACTCTACAGGGGGGTGCGGGATGTGCAGGGACACCCACTTGCTTCCTCTCCCCCAGGCAGCCTGAGCCCGAGCCCGACCGGCAGGGCTCCCTCCCTCCCTGGGGCTCCTGCCTCACCCCCCCCAGCGCGATGTCTGTGGGCACAGGGGATGCGGGGAGACGGGAGTGGCGCCGAATTCCCACCCTGACACCCACAGCAGCAGCGGCAGCAGCATCTCCTGTGAGCCTGGCCTCAGCATCCCTCCGAGCCGGCATCTGCGTCCCCTGTGTCCACCCGCCTACTGCACCGCAGCCTGCTCCAGCCTGCGCAGCTGATGGGGACCAGTGCAGGGTGGGGCCGGCATGCAAATGAGGAAGGGAGGGGTGGGGCTAGGAAGGAACACTGTGAAATGAGTGGGGAGGGGAGGAGCTGCTCTGTGTCGGCAACGTCAAGCTGATACAGTGCGTGTGGGAACCTTCTCCCTTCCTCAGCCCTTCAGCAGCCATTAGGAAGCTGCTGAGGGAGGGCCTGGGGGAGGGACAAGGGGTGGGAACAAAAGTAAACAGTATTTAGTTTCCTGTCGCAGCACCTCAGGCCTCAGAAAATGGCTTTGCAGGCCACATGGTGGCCCGTGGGCCATATGTTGCAAGCCTGATCTTGGGGTTACAGTGGATCATACACTGTTGGCTCATATTCAGCTTGCTCCTGTTTCAACAAAAAATAAAAAATCCAACAGTTTCTTCAGTTTACATTAACAAGAGTGTCTCCTGTAAATCGAAGGAAGTGATTTACTTTATTCGGTACTGATGAGGTCTCCACTGGAGAATTGAGTTCGGTTTTGGGCCCCATGTTTCGAGAAAGATGTGAATGGATTGAAAAGAGTCCAGCAGAGAGCAACAAAAAAAAATTATAGATGCTTGGGAAGCACGATTTATGAAGAAAAGCTGAACGAACTCAGGTTATTTAGTCTGTAGAAGAGACTTGGGGGAGATTTGGTAACAGTCTTCAAATAACTGAGAAGTGGTTACAAAGGGGATGGAGATAGGCTTTTTCTCTGTGGCTGTAATGGACAGGACTAGGAGCAATAGTCTCAAGCTGCAGCAGAAGTAGTTTAGGTTGGCGGATTAAGAAGAACTTTCTGATTATGGGGGTGGCCAAGCATTGGAACAGGTTACCTAGAGAAGTTGTGGAATCTCTATTCTTGGAAATTTTCAAGAGCAAGTTAGACAGACACTTGGCTGAGATTTGGTTTTGTCAAGGATGTTCCTGACTGAGCAGGGGCTTGGACTAGATGACTTCGAGGTCTTTTCCAGCCCTATTTTCCTGTGATCTTACGGAAAGAAAAAAAAAAAAAGGTCGCATGTCGCTATAAAGTTCTTTGAATTTTTTTCTAACTAAAAAATTGTCAGACAAGTTAGAGCCATGAACAGAATAGAGACAGAGAGGTGTTTTGGGCATATTTTGAGTACAAAATATGACTTCTTTATTTACTAACTATTTGTTCTTTTCTAGGGAATATTCCATTTCCAGTTAGGCCGAGGAGAGCCTATGCTGCATACCCGTTTGCGTCCTCATTGCAAGGAATTCCTAGAAAAGATTGCCAAATTGTATGAATTGCACGTTTTTACATTTGGTAGTAGACTTTATGCACACACTATTGCAGGTAAGCAGTATGCTCTAGATTGGGGGTGGGCAATTATTTCAGCTGGAGAGCTGCTTAATGAGTTTTGGTGAGCTGTTGAGGGCTGCAAGGGTAGCCTTGCCCCTTGACAGGTGCCCTGCCCCTTAGTCACCATCTTGGGACCAGAAGTTCTTCCCCTGAGATTTGCCACTGGAAGGCCCTCCCCTTGCCCCCAGAAATACTCCTTTTGGGGATTGCCATCTTGGAACCAGAAAAAAACCAAATCATATACTAAAAGTCAAACATCTACTATAACACACTTTAATTTTCTTTCAAAAAATATTTTTGTCCTGATTTATGTATGTTTGCATAGTGTATGTGAGGTGATTGCATACAAATAGTCGTATTTTGTATGGCATGTATATGGAGTATGGTTGGGGCAGTGGGTGGGTGGGTGGGTGTATGGTAGGGTGTATGTGGATGCGTGTGTGTAGGGTTTGTGAGGCGTGGCTATGTGAGGGGGGTGTAAGGTATGTTGGAAAGTGTGGGTGTATGCATGTGTGGGCAGGGTGTGGTTGTGGGTATGGGGTTTGTGCGGTGTAAAGCCTCTTGGAGCTGGAGTTCACTTCTTCTAGATTTAATATAGTTTAATAACAGGCGTGGGTGATTGGTGTCTCCTGAGTCTGGGGGGGGGCACCAGATCACCAACGGGGGAGGGGTCCTCAGCGACCGATTGCTGAGCCATTGGCGAAACCGGAAGTGCACTTCTGGTTTCATGGCTGGCGCTTCCAGGAGGTGCACGGCCAATCTCAGGGGGTGCACGTGCACCCGGGTGCACTCCCTACATGTCGCCAATGATACCAGAGGTATAGGTTGTAGCTTTGTTGGTCTAAGGACATAGACAGACAAGGTTGTTTTGGTAAATCTGATATTTTATTAGACCAACTCAAATAGTTGGAAAAATTCTTTTTTGGAAAGCTTTTGGGTATAAATATCCTTTGTCAGGCTGAGGAAGCATCTGCAATTGGTGTGTGCTCTTCCTGGATGGAATGAATAGTAAAGAAGCCAGAGGCTGATATGTGTGCAAAAAAGCCAGTCAGTGAACATGTAAATGGAGGAGTTAGGGAGTGAGAGATCGCATCTTGTTTCATTCAGCTGGAAACATCCTATTCTTGACTCTGACCAGTTCATGAAAACTTGTTCTAAAATGCTTCAGTTTACCTCTCCTTTTACAATTGATATTGTTTTTCCCCCCCAACAAAACATACTTAAAACTACATGTTTTCATATTAGGGCAACGTGACCAGATTTAATTTATTAAATTTATTTTTCATTCCTGAATACTAGTTTCAAATATTGCTTTTAAAAATACAGTCAACATAAATTATGATCAAGTAATTGGCAACTAACTTGGCAGTAAATTAATAATTTGTGGCCTTGAGATAATTTAGGAGAGGAAAAAGGCATAGATTCTGTCTCTAATAAGTATTGTGAGTAGAATTTGATTTATGCTGGCTTTGCGTCATTCTAGCCCATTTCTTAGCTTTTACTTAAATGATAAGATGCAATTAAAAAGTACCCAGGGTGCTTAGCTACTGACAAGACAAGCTGGTGTCCCAGCTTCTTGAATAGGGCTTCCAAACACCATTTGAGATATCAAAATAGTAACAACAGCAATAAACTTTTCTTGGCAAGAGAGGAAGCCTCCAAAGTAGGGGGTTATTATAGAGAATTTTGATGATAAAGTTAAGTAAGGAACAGAAAATACAATTTGACACATTTTTAAAAACTGCAAGAGATTCCTTTTAATGTGAAATGGGCTTAGTTCAAAGAATAAAATTATTTTCTTCCTGGAGAGAAGGGCTAGAGGGGCATTATTCACTTACTTAAGAGAAGGGGTAGATGTATCTCATCTACTTTGGTAGAACCATGAAGTATATTCCTGTCAATCCTGTACCATTCACCATTGTTTAGGTGGCAGATATACCAAGCTCCATTTAAAGCTAATGGATGTCACTGCCAGATTACTTGATAAATAATATATATTCATAATACAGAACAAAATGTTGGTTAACAGAAAGCATCCCCTGCCCCAAGTGGAGAGTAGAATTATGACTTGAGATTTGGTTCTTCTGCAGGTTACATTTGATGATAAAAACTAATCGGACATCATGTGTCATACCTTTTCAATATCCTGCATTGGAATAATGAGGAAATTTGAGCTTCAGATAAACTCATAGAAACCACAATTACAAAATTGCAGGATTGTGAAAATAAGCCTAGTCAATGCACACGTTGAACACTTGATGGCAGCATTGTTTAAAGAAATGGGTTATAGTGGAAAGACTTAAAACAGTGGGGGTAGTACCTAGTTTGGGAATGCAAGAGGAGACTGGGAATGTTAATCTGGATGAAGAATTTAACGCTTACCCTTTAGGTTTCTACATCTTTGTTCCCGATCTCTTGCAAACATCTTCTGTGTATAGTTTCTTGCTTGATGGGTATCTTTCCTCATCTCCCTCAGAAGTCAGTTCCTGCCCTTCCACATCTTCCAGCTATTGCTTCCAACTGAGGCAATAGGTGCAGTCAGGACAAGTGATATCTAAAAGTAGTCCCCTAGGTGTACTTAAGCTGTTTCCTCTTAGCATTCTCCTCTTGCTAATTTTCCGAGAAGTACTAAAATCCATCTTTTCAGTAAGGCAAATGCATCTAATTTGGAGAAAGCTACAACAAATATCTTAGACTAAAGGAAAGGGGGGAGGGGGAGAAACTAACCTTTAAAAAATATTTGAGTTCTGCTAAGATTTTTTTTTTGAAAGAAGATGCATCTTGGACTGATCTGCAAAATATCATTGTTCCTGCTTTCCTAAATTACAGAATGGAGCAGGGCTCAATTTGTAATTGTGTTGCCTTTGGATAATTTAAACAGTGAAAATAGAAAAGGGATCAATAATTTGAAGCATGTGGGGTTTTTTTGTTTTGTTTTTGTTTTGTTTGATGTTGGACTGACTGTATGCCTGAACTTCTTGGTTTCCTCCTGCTCTCAGTTTGAAGTATCTTTGTGATACCTCAATACCTGCCAATTCTCCTGCTCTTGTGGAGCCCCCAAGAACAGGGAGTTCTGTGTTGGAGACTCTCTTTAAAGAATCATAGAGAGAGACTTTGCTAAGAATGCTCCCATTACAGCCTCTCTCCCAGAAAGTTATCACAAACATGGAGGAATCATGGAGACCAGACCTTGGAGATGGGAGCGATTTCAGTGTGTTCCAGCAAATGCAAGTGATGACAACTGATATGTCTCATGCTATGTTGAATGAGCAATATTAGAATGGAAAAGGTATTGTGCAGTAGTCATTTAGAGTGTTCGGGAAAGGCAATGCTCACTGAATGCAGAAGAGATTTTTTAAGTGGCAATATGTGGCCTAGAATATGGTAGAAGACTTGCCTTTTTTCAACAGTTTGTGTACTGAAGTTTCTAAAGACCTTGGTGCGTAGCAGCTTGACTTAAAAAAAAAAAAAAAAAAAAAAAAAAAAAAAAAAAGCCTCTTTAGGCAGTCCAGATGTTCCATTTTATTTGGTCAGCTTGCTTGTGTTGCAAGTGACTGCTTCCTGTCGTAATGAAAAAGGATGGAATAATTATAATTAAAAGGGGATGGACGGATGGAGCTGGAGAATGAGCAAATGTTTCTAACATTACTGTCTTATCTGTGGTTTAGGTAAATATTCAGATTAGGGCAATAAGTCTTTTGTGTACAATATCTGGAT
Organism: Alligator sinensis; assembly: GCF_000455745.1. Classification (NCBI taxonomy): domain Eukaryota; kingdom Metazoa; phylum Chordata; order Crocodylia; family Alligatoridae; genus Alligator; species Alligator sinensis. The sequence goes on from NW_005843216.1 coordinate 244,628, forward strand.
TTCTGGCCTTGGAAGGAATGAATTTGAATTGGAAGCTAGAATGCTTCTTGTAGTTAAATTGCATTGGCAATAGATTTTAAATAGTATAAAGTATACTTGGCTGTTCACTCAAAGCAGAACAAAAATTAGCATGATTTGCCTAGAAATACAAAGTACAGGGCATAGGAGCTTTTCAGATAAGTCCACACCTTCAAATGCATCTGGTCACAAATATACATGGCACTGACTTGTTCCAAATGTTAAACATAAAATGTTACTAATATTGTATAACTTCTTTACAGTTTAAATTAGAGAAATGTTTAGAGACAACACCAGTAGAAATGCACCAGTGTCTTATTGCTGATTGGTTCAATGGACTGACCCTTCTCATGGCTTAGTTTAGACTGCCAGTATGTCTTTCCATTCTTCCCATGCTTCATACTACATGGATATTCTCATTGCACAGGAGTGTGTTACTGGGAAGCATCTGCTATAATTACTTGCTTTTTCATCTTCTGCCATGTGGTCTTGATTTACCATAAAGACCACTTTATCCATAGTAAAGTCACACAAGTCATCTAAATACGACAGCAGTGGGTATGCTAGAAGACTCTAAATGGATAACATAAGCAAGCTCCTCCCAGAGACTTCACTGACTACTCCTATGTTGTTGATGCTTCTCGCTGACTACAGCCTAGTTGCACATTTTTAACAAAATGATTGTTTTCTTCTGTGGTAACTTTCATGTTTAAGGCTTTCTAGTTTGTAAGAAATACTAAATTGTGATTTGGCTCTACAGTTTCCCTTCTTCCCTCCCTTTCCTAAAGAGAAGTCCCTTTCACTGAAGTCCCTTTCCTAAAGAGAAGTCCATCTTAGTAGAGGAAGTTACAGGCACCCTGCTTTTCTTCTCCCTGCAATGTTTCAGTTTAGGCCAAGTCCAGAGGATTTAATATAACGTTGTCTTTCTCAATCCCTCCCGGGGGTTGAGTTTAATAAACTACTCCAGCTGACTCTGCACTCTTGGAAGCAGAGTCCTTAATTCTGACCCTTTTGGAAGCTGTCCTCGAATAGGATTTTTCTCCACAATCCAGGTGCCTTGGTTTTCTCCAGCTCCGTGAGATAAGGAGCATCTCTAAGTTAGGCAGCTTGAGCATCCCTCCTTTTCCTACCAGGAATCTCCCAGCCCCAGGTCAGAACTGGATCATAGGCTTGGAAGGAACCCTGAAGGTCACTTGGCTGAACCAAGCCCTTTCATCTTTGTTACTTGCCTCTGGATCTTCTCCAGTTTCTCTACAGCCTTCTCAAAATGCAGACACCAAAACTGTACATACTACTTCAGCAGAGGCTTAACCAGTGCTGAGTGGAGTGGTAGTATCACCTGTCATGTCTTGCATTCAATATATTGGTTAATGAAGTCCAAAACTGTACTTGCTTTTTTTGTGGTTGCATTGCATTGTTGTCTCATATGTATGCTCTACCATAGCACCCTGATTGTTTTTGGCAATGTTACTGCTTTGGACAGTTATTCCCCTCATTCTGTATTGGTATGTTTGCATTTTCTCCTTTACATAGAAGACCTTACATTTGTTTGTTGAATTTAATTTTATTGTCTACTAGCTTCTCCCAGGTTGTTGTTTTTGTAGTTGCAGTGTTTGTTTGTTTTCAAAGAACTTAGTGTAACATATTTAACATTTAATATTCCATGTGTAGCAAAAAGACAAGCGTCAATATAATAATGACAACTGAATTGAATTCACTGCATCCAAAATGGAGTGGTACCGGTTAGTTATCTGAGAAGCAAAGTAATCCCAGTCAATGGAAGCCCCAACAAGGGTCAAGTGAAAAATAACCTGCCTATAATTTTATTTGGGTGGTATTCAGTGATTTTTTTTTTTTTTTATTTATTTTTTGGAAGGTTTGGAGTAGATAGGACCCGCCATTCTCGAGTTATAAGCAAACATACATCCGAACATACCCACACACACTTCATAATATGTATGTAGAGATAGCTAGCGAGAGACAGAGTTCAGTTTCCAAATTTATCAAGATTTTTTTTTTACTTCTATCCTCAAGTATTTCAAAATCCTCTGTGTTGTCATCTGCAGACTTGACCATGAAGCCCCCTTTTTCTGCATCCAAGTAATTAATAAGCGTTGAACAGCACTAGATCCAGAACAGACTCCTGTGCAGCTTGACGTCTAGGAACTTCTTATCAGTCTAATACCAATCTGTTCATAAGTACTCTTTATTTGTGGTGATTCAGCCAAAACTGTGTACCTACCCAAGGGTAATTCCACCCACATTTCTTCAGTTTATTTAAGAGAGTGTTATACAGGATAGTTGGTGTCAGAAGCTTTACTAACGTCAAAGTATGTTGTGCCCATTGTGTTCTGTTCATCCAGCAATAAAGGAATGTCAAAGAGAAGAAACCAAGTTGGTTTGCTATGATTTGTTCAGTTCATGTTGGCTACTTGGGATCTCTTTCTCTTCCTGGTAGTTACAAAGTGAATATTCTTATATTTTGCTCTAGTAACTTGCCAAGTTTTTGAAGTCAGGCTGACTTGTCTATAAAACTCCATCTTCCTACTTGCCCCTGCCCTTCCTTTGCACTTTTTACCAAAGATGGACAAAGTCCTGGGAGATTGGAAACCAGTCCCCTGGGACCTTGCCTATCATCCATGACTTTGCAAATATTTCCAGTGGCTCAAAGATTTCTTAAACTAGTTCCTTCAGCACCCTGGGATTCATTTTTTTTGTTAGGCTCCGCTACCTTAAATTCGTTCTGTTTTTGTCAGAAGTTCTCTGAGTTCTTGTTTCTTATTTTTTGTAGCCCTTCTCTTTCTTTGTCTGTAGCTTCTATTTATTAGCCTTCTTTCTCCCCTTCTTCCTCTCCCTCCCCCAAGATGGAAGCAGCTCTGTTTTCTTTGCATCTTCTGTTAATACTGAGTAGTGTACCCACCATTTCCTTGATCTGTCTGATGCAGTGGTTTTCAAACTTCCTGAAGTCACAGAACCCTTTTGTATTACTTCTGTGTCAGAACCCCTATCCTGGGTCTGCAGGCTGTGTGAGCAGATGCAGAGCCAAGGAGCCTGCCCTGGCAATGGTGGCACATGGTCTCAGGGCCTGCTCTGCCACTATCCTCAGTATCTTTGTGGAACCCCTGATGATCTGTTACAGAACCTCAGGGTTCTGTGGGATGCAGTTTGAAAACCGCTGCTCTGACATGTATGTTAACAATAAGACAAGGGTTGTCATTTTATTGTCATTGTGCCTTTTTTTCCTGGTTTTTGTCCCTGCAAGTCCTTGCAATATGTTCTTAGTGACTTGCCCTTCTTTTTATTAGTTTACTTCTGATTTTTTTTATTTTGTTTTTGTTTTAGACCACTATCTGATGATTATCCAGTGCCAGCACCCATTTTCCAGCTTGTTTACAATTTCTTCAAATGTTTGTTTCTTTGAAATGGGTCCTAAAAGGGAATGGGGTAGGGAAGGCCATGAACTTCATTACTTAAAAAGAGTAGACTGCGCTTGTAAACCCAGGCATCATTTTATTTTTACTTGCTCATGTCTATCAGAAGAGTCTTCAATTTTTAAAATGCATATTTAATATTTAAAAATACCATTTTGCTTTGAATACATTTATTGGGAAAAAATGAAAGTAAGCATTTAAATCAATTGAGCAAGCTCACTTGTTTTTAATTCAATCTTGGTAGCAGGTTCTTAATTTGCATCGAGTAAAATTTGTGTTTTATCTTGTTTTACGCTGTGTCCAGTACTATAATGTCAGAACTTTTGAGAGGAGAGGGAAAAATTTGTGGTGATTTTAACCTTGGTATTCTATTCCTTTTGCCAACATCAAGAATGATATTGTTTGGAGTTTAAAATGCTTATTTTAGTCATTTCTAACTTGTTATTAAAAAAATTAATAAAAGGGAAGAAGGAGAAAAAGTTCCATAGCAAGGGAAGGAATTGAATGGGCTGAAATGTGAAAACAAAGTGAATATCATTTAAGTTGTGGGATTTTTATAAATGTTTAGTAAAATCACCTTGTTGGAAGAAGAGTGGAGTCTGGTAAGTTGTCTTCAAATCACAGGTTATGAACCGATGTTGCATTTATCCTAGCAGAAAGCCTTTTTTCCTGGGATCATATAGACATATACATTCATTATCCTGCCTCAAGTCCCTCTGAAATATGCTGAATAAAATGCACTAACACTTTTTTCCTGGGATATCCTGTTGTACGTCTGTACAGTTATTGCAGTTAATTCTAGACAAGCAGGTCAGGCTGCGTGTGCTTGCTGGCCACCTGTTAACAAAGCAGCAGCATTGCCAGTTGGAAGGGTGACATGTTGACATATGTAGGTGCAGCACCATGTATAATCCCAGTCAAATCTTGGGAAAATCAGTCCCCAGTTGAATGAGAAGTCTGTTTACAGCCATAAGGAGGTTTCTAGAAACTTCTGAGAAGTAAGTGTGGATAGCTGTTTTCTATTTGTTTACAAAAAAAGGGACACTAACCTTATTTAGGAAAAACAGTTCTGTTTACCAAATGGCCAGATGCTATAAAATAAGTAAACAGAAGTGGAATCCTAACTTGATTTCAGAATGAAGCTTTTGACACAATCCAAAACTTCTTTGTGGTTTTCAGTTTGTAAGAGAGAATGAGATTTTTTTGGCTTTTTGTTCCAGATCCAAGATGGGGAGATTTTTTTCTTCAAAATCTAGTTTCCTACCCAGTTTCACTCCTTATTAAAAGCAAAATAATTCAAACAAAGCTATTTATATCACTGTGCAAGACTTTAATTTATCATCTTTTTAAAGTAAAATTGAATATCCTCCTAGACATGCTGTCCAGGAGAAAATGTCCAGTTTCCATTTTTAGGTCTTGCCTATACTTACTTGTGCTGCTGCCAGAACTTATGGCAGCAGACAGACAGCAACTGATGATGCCAGGCTGCCAGAGTGCATGTGCATCCAGCTGTCTTCCTCCCAGAGACACTTCTTGCAGCACCTATCCTGTCAGAGTGCATCCTGGCCCCGGGAGGGTGGCACCAGGTGCTGAAGGAACTGCAGGAGCTAGCTGAGGATGCAGGGTTTATCTGCGCTTACTTTTCTTCTGCTGAGAAGAGTTAACTGACTGCTGAAAGAAGGGCTCTTTTGTTACAGATAAGCTCTGAATGCAAATAAATGCATTCTAAGTTTTGCCAGGAGAACTAGATTTCTGCCAGCAAAACTCTGTAGCGTAAAACTAGGTCTTACTGTAAAACAGTGGTGTTCAACCTTTTTAGGCTCTTGACACCCCTCCATAACTCCTGTAAGTTGAGCAGCACCCCAGCTCAATCACTTTATTACAGCACTTCATTCTTGATGTGGGGGAAAGGGGAGGAGCAAGCACTTAGTTTCCCACAGAGCGGCAGGGCAAAGATGACTTTAAGCTTACCTTCCAGCCCTGGAGCAGGAACAGAGGAGTCAGTATTTAACTCCTTGCATAAGAGGAGGGGAAAGGCGAGTGGGGCAAGCACAGAACTCCTCACATTGGGGGCCAGCAGGGATGATCGTAAGCTTACCCAGAGATGAACCTGGGGTGGGTTGGGAAAGGCAAGTGCCTGGGAATGAGTGAGTCCTTATCTTTCACCTAATAGCATCCTCAAAAGGAGCCTATGACATCTCTGCTTTACTAATGTAAAGATTTTTTTTCTATAAATGTACTAGAAAGAACTGTGTTTTTAATCAGTGATCCCTTTGGAATCGGTTGCTATTTTATTTGACAGTGTGTGGTTTAACCACTGGGTGTCTCAAGTGTTTTGTACAGAAAAAAATCTCACCAGATAAGACTAGTAGAAAAAAACTTATTCTCCTTTTTAAAGATTTAAGAAGACATTAACATTTTACTAAAGCAAATGAATCTTGGTTTGTCAGCTAAATACTTTTCTTTCACCTGCGCACCACTTCTCTGAAACGTGTAAGCAGCTGGATTATATTTTTGACCATTCCACTTTTCAACATTTTAGAAAAGTAGCAAATAGAAGTTCCCTAGCAAAAACTGGATTGTTCAATTACTTAATGACAAACATCACTGAAATTTTGTTTGACTACTCAATATTGAGGTGTAATAGGTCATGTGAAAGCTTGAAATGGTTTCTGTCTTGTGCCCTGGCAGACATTAATTTAGTTGTGTTTTTGGGACATGACAGATTTTTATCCTGGATTCCAAAAAGAGCGTTTCCTGTTATATCAGATGAAGTGTGTGTGTGTGTGTGTGTGTGTGTGTGTGTGTGTGTGGCATGGAGTGTGATTTCTGGCATTGAAAACCAAATAAATCGGACCCCAGTTGCACAACTGCTGGTTCATGGGAAGTCCAGCATCTGGGACTGGGTCCTTGAAGCTGATCTCCCTGTGCACCCGAACAGTTAAAGGGCCTTTTCAAGGTCCAGACACATAAGAGTCCCCAAAGTTGGAGCCCCAAGGTACCCAGGCATTTAAGAGACTGCCCATGTTCTGGACCTGTCAACCCAGCAACAGATTGCACAGTGTAGCTTTACATGTCCTTATTGCAGGGGGAGTAGTTGGGCTTCCTGTGCACAAGGGGTACTTTTACACTTGCTCTGGGGTTGGGGGGTTGCACTTTAATTATTAGAGGCTCTCAGAGCCACTCTAAAAGTGCTGCTGCGTCTCATGTATCTGCATCCCCATGCTTAAACAGCAATGGGGACACTTGAACATGCTCCAGCAGACTCAATTAATTCCAGCACATTGGAGCAGCCTCCACATTCATGTGTAAGCACCAAGGATATTTAAACAATGCCATGCAGACTTTCAAATTAAAGCATAATACAAACCAGCTACAAAGCTGTTCCACATCAAACATGGAACATTTTTGTGGCTGGTTTGCCACTTTATCACACCGTAAATTGGCAGAATGTGTGGCATGTTAGATTTTACTGAGCCATTGTGCAATAAACATAACCTGTGCCAGGACCTATGCAAACATGGCCTGATTTCCCTCCTCCCCTCTGTGCCCCAAACTGGGCTTTCACTTCTATGGATGCAGTTTTGCATCTTTAGTAAGCTGTGACCATAATGTTTTACTTGCTGTTAGTTACCCAAGTGAATTGGGTTTTAACAGAACTTCGGTAAGTGACTCTGTATTACTTGTCTCTCTTATACAGAAGTCCTGATTGCCATCCATATTTCTTTTGTTTAATTTTGTCCCCTTCCAATTTTAATCGAACTCTAGTTGGTTGTGGTTTCAGTGAGAAATTGGGCAGGAATATAACGATTAGAGTGGAGAGCCTTTGTGTATACATCCAGATAATGGGCAGGTGGTATGGGGGTAGGGGGTACAGGAGTGAGACAGTTATACAGAAATAATGCAACATGTGATAGTTTACATGTAGTAGTTTGTCAAAGTATCTTTAAGTGTTTGGCAATGGTTCTCTATAGCTAATTCTCTCAATTCATTATGCCTAGGTACTGCAAGGGTCTCACATCAGGGGATGATTCTACGAGTTTGCAGCAATTCTTAAGCATAGTCGGGTGAGTTAAGGTTGAACCTCGGTCCTTAACTCGGAATTTTCTTGCTTTTATGGGTTTTAAGTTATTCCAATGACACTTCATATTTAGGCCTGAATCTTTAGAAGTGAAAAATGATATTTTTCTGGATGCCTCAGATTTTTTTTTTTTTTTTGGATGCCCAAATTGAAGCACCTTAAACGAGCTGAACTTCCAGAAACTCCTGAGTTACGTCCTTTGAAAATCCAATAGGCCCCTTGATAGAAACTCAGATTTGGTCCCTAGAATCCATAGTCAGTCTGAACCTTTTGCTGTAGAATACACCATGGCTACCTTTTTAAATATAAATCTTTTACGTGTGAATAATGAGTGCAGTATCTGCAATAGTGAGAAGCTGAAGCTAATTTCAAAGCAAGTGAGAATATGATCAGTTCTCTAAAATGTCAAATCCAGATGAGTATATGAAACACCTTTTTTGCTTTTCATAGCAGCTGTAGAGCCACAGCTTCTGTTCATTAAAAGGTTAAACTTCATTGTTAAAAAGGTTAGGCATAATAACACATGCATGTGTGCCTGTGTATGTATGAATCTGCCACTTTGCCAAACTGATGACGTTTTTCCTTGCCTTAAAATTAGCGAAGCTAGCCTAGTTTTTCATTCAGTCTTAGAATGTTGTTAGCATGAACACATGTTAATAGGCCTGCCAGTTTTAAGGAAATCCAGGATATATTTGCTGTTGGTACAAGTGTGTTAAAATAGTGTTATAGGTACAACTTAAAACCTACAAATGCAAGAGCTCTGGCTGACACTACCATTTAACTTGCCCAATGTGCTTACGCATTGCAGCATACTGCCGACTCTTGTGAGACTTCTCTGCAGTCCCTTTGCATAATGAGCTAAGGACAGGGTTTAGCTTTAAAGAACCAAATGTAGGGGGATAAATGTAAGTTTCCAGAACTGTGTATGTGTATATATACTTATATAATCACCTATTATATCCATTTCTTTCAAGCTAACTCATTCATTGATACCACAACTTAATCATTGTAACTTCAAAAGTATCTACTATGTTAAAGGCATTATAGTGGGATATTTAAGATAAAAATAACACTGAATGTGACCAGTATTTAACCAGCTGTTTTTCCTCTTAAAAATCATTTTACCAAGTCATATTAATAATATATCTTTCTTTATGATAGTAACAAGCATTACCACTGTATTACATAAGTTAAAATAAACGGGTGACTTAAAAAATACATAGAATATTAACAGGGAATAAATATCTAATTGAAGAAACACTAATTTTTTATTCTCTTCTTTCCAAAGGATTTTTGGATCCCGAAAAGAAACTTTTTTCCCATCGGATATTGTCAAGGGATGAATGTATTGATCCATTTTCTAAGACTGGGAATCTTAGGTATGTATGTGGCTATAATGTGCTATAATGGTTACAAAGGAGAAGAAATTAAACCTAAGAACATCTCTTGAGTATGAATCTAAACCTTCTGAACTCATTCCTTGCTATTCACACCCTCACAATAGAACCGATGGGCGCTAGCCAGCTATTACAGCAATCAAATCTAGTTGATGTTTCAGTGGGCACATCTACACATGCTTTTATGTGCCATTGTCACTGTGCATTAAGTTTAGTACCTGTCATAACAGGTACTAACTCAATGCACAGTAACTGGTGCTACTGTGCAGTAGTGCCAACTCACGGTCTTTAAGTAACACTAATACACGGTAGACTAATTCTCCTGCACATTAGCACAGCTTTTGCTGTGATGCACTAATGTGAAGCAGAATTTGTGTACTGTGCGTTTAGTGTCTCACGTAGATACGCCCACTGAGACTTAGTTTGTAGTGCTCACAGAACATACATTTTTATAAAGACATTACAGTCGCTTTTACAGTTATAAACCTTTACTCCCTATAATAATTTGTAGGCCACAGATTGTTTTATCTTATTATTCATGATCCTGTGTTATCTAACTAGTACATTTTTTGTAGTTTTAGAAATTTGTACTGAGACTTCCAAGGTAGAAACCTAAAGTTTGACATGTATAGTTGTGATTAGCTACTTAAAAAGCATGACTTTTTTTCCCCAGATATGCTGAATGTTCAGCAACTTCTTTAGGTTCTCTGCAGATTAGACCACTTAAGCCGGGGGCGGGCAATTTATTTTGGGCGGAGGACCGCTTACTGAGTTTTGGCAAGCCATCGAGGGCCGCATGACAGGCAGCCAAGGGCAGATATTAATTTTCTAAATTTTTTAGGGGCTCCGTGGGCCAGATAGAATGGCCTGGCAGGCCACATTTGGCCCACGGGCCGTATTTTGCCCACCCCTGACTTAAGCACTTAAATATGGATTTATGAGATGATCTTCCAGCTTTCCAATTTTTTATTGGAGCTCATAATAGCTATATGAGTGCAGCTAGGAAAGTGAGGGTTCAGGGTGGCAAATATTCTTTTCTAATAGTAATGTTCTTGCGTTTTTCAGTACAGTTAATTATTTTGTGTTTTGTAAAGAAATACCAAGACTTTTTACTTATTTTTAATATCTTTGGAATGAATTCATGTGAGGGGTGTGCTTGCATGTGTGTATTTGTGTGCACATGTGTGCATCTAAGCACATGCAAAAATGCAGAAAGTTCCTCTTCCTCTTTTTCCAAAATTATTTTGGGTTTGGGTAGAATAGAAGAGGTTAAACCAAAACAAGATTTTTTTAGATTATTTATTTGGTCCTAAATGAATTAAGTATGTTAAACCTGGATTGAAACACTCTGCAATAGTCTGTTTACTTAAAAGTTAGAGGCTTCCTATGTCTAAGTACTGAAAGTAACAAGGAAAAGCATTTAACTACTATTTTTTACATTGTCCAACTGCTTTGAATAATTTTAATTGTTTGTAAAACTAAGATGCATAAAAATGACTGCTATGCTAACCAGTAAGAACTGTGATAGATGATAAATGAATGTCTAAGTTCTTAAGTCTTAAAAAGCCTCTAACAGATGGCCAATTTGTTAGGGAAAG
>NW_005843216.1:255183-263289 GCF_000455745.1 Alligator sinensis
AACTTCTTACCAAGGCTTCAAAAACTAGGTTGCTAAATAGCACTAACTAGGTATGCTTGCAGATGGACAATTCAGCAAGAACTGTAGTTCAAGACCAAAAAGCAAACATTCCAAAGTAGACCTGGTTTTATATTTTATGGCTTGGCTAAAATATCAAAAAACCATACTAAATAAGGTCAAAAAATGTTCTTAATAGGTACCATTCTAATCAATATGTATATGCCTGTTCTTATCCCCTCTTTAAGCTTTATCTTGTCTAAAATTAGCTTTGTCTGTCATCAAACCACTAAATGTACCTCAAAGTGACCTTGCAACATTTATCTTAGTTTTTCAATCCATCTTTCTTGAGTTTTCCAAAAATGGTTCATGCCTTGTGACATTCTCTTGCTTGGTCATTTCTGTCTCCTACTGTAGCCTATAATGCGTACGGTAGTTAATATTCTGATTAGTTGTGCGTTTCATCCAAAAGTGTCTTTGGGTAATGAAAACAAACCACTCTTCTTTTAGGAATCTCTTCCCATGTGGGGATTCCATGGTTTGCATTATTGATGACAGAGAAGATGTTTGGAAGTTTGCACCCAATTTGATAACTGTGAAGAAATATGTATATTTCCAGGGGATTGGAGATATCAATGCACCACCTGGACCAAGAGAAGCCCAAATGAGAAAGAAGGGTAACTCTGCATTATAAATTGCTTTTCCATCATATGTTTACACTGGGGGGTACAGATTGGGGGAAGGGCTTTTGCCAACAGAATTCTTTTGGTCAGAGGTGTGACCAACATAGCTGTGTCAGCAAAAGCCCCCAAATGCAGATATAATTTTCCTGGCAGACTTGTTCTCTTGCTGGTTAAAGCTTTATCTTGCTGAAGGAAGCAGCAACAGTTGGAATTAGCTGGGCTGGTAAAAGCACAGCTTTGGGGTAGTATATCTGCATTCAGGGACTAGCACTTACCTAACAAGTCCTCAAAGCACTGATGGCAAAGGCACTGAGTTAGTTGGGAAGCAAGCAAATTTTAGGCATACAATTAATTTCCTTGCAAGATTGTATTTCATTGTCTATCAAATGTGTCCCCTTTTGCATTTAAGACCAGAATTTTAAGTTTAGCAGTCTTAAGTAATTTGAAAAATGATAGCTAAATAGGGGTGAAAAGCCAGTGCCTGGTAGGTTACTTTTCAGCCACTTACATACATTTATTTATTACCTTGTACTTAATGAGATTTACAGTATACTTAATGAGAGAGAGAGATCCATCTCTCTCAATAGATATAGACATAGTTATCTGTATATATAGTAGCTAGTATAGTTAAACTTAAACAGCATCAGCAGTCTAATTTATGTAGTCCCTCTGTGCACTAAAGTGTGAGATCACTATGCTTAACTGGCAGTGTGAATCAATAATCAGTCAAGTTACATTACCACATTTTGTTCATAAAGGATGGAAATCTCTGCTCATAATTCCACCCTTAATATTGTTTTTGATGCAGAACTAAATAGTCATTTAGATGATAAATCTTTTTCTCTAGTTACAGATACATTTACAGATTCTCTTTTCTGAAAGGTGTTTAAAAACTTATTCTTTTTTCTGCCCTTTGCTCTCTTCATTTAACCTCACTGGCACAATAATAAAGGGATTGATTAGCCTATCTTTATTAGGATATTTTTTTTCAGTTTTTAAAGTGTTCTAAAGTATAATGAAAAACTGGCAAGTAAAAAATTCAGGTGGAACTTAAGTTTTGTTGACTGTTCTGTTGTACTGCCATAGCATAGACTTCCTATATGACCTTGAGATAAACACTTGATTTTTTTTTTTTTTTTATGCTAGCTCAGAGGGTAGCAATCCCTGGCAATTTTTCTGAGAGTCAGCTAGTACTTGTAACTGGCTGCCACTGCAGGTTTCCAATTTCCTGTTGCCACTCTAGTTGTACCTGCTGTATGCAGAGGGCTGCTCTTTCATCACGTCCCCCTTACCGCACCCGCACCCCCCCCCCCCCCCCCACCCCACACAACCCACAAAACCACCAAAAAGTATGATGCACAGCAGTTTGGATTGGCTAATTAAGTGGCCCTTGTCAGGCCAGGAGTCTCTTGATCTGCTATCTGGTACCATGTAAAGCAGTACAGCCTATTCAATGGTCGGGTTGTCGGTAACTAAACCAGTGCCCCCACCTGGGCTTGCCTGAGTGAGGAGGGTGTGTGGGCATGCAGCAGCACTTAAAATGAGACCCGTCAAAGGGTGGATGAGCTCCCTGTGAGCCAACGGCCATCCATGCCTAGAGAGGAGATGGGTACCACCATGTTACTCTGCCCAAAGAATCATCAATGGTACAAAACAATTCAACTAACCTAGGAGACTTGTTACAGCATCTTAAGGTGCCCCAATGGTTGCAGCGGCCTCAAGACTAACTTGACTTGAATTAAGTGGCAATAGTAAGCAGATAGTGCAGTGGGGTCAGCCCTTGGACAGAGTAAGCTGAGTTGGGGATCTGGCTGATTATTTGTAAAAGGCAGAATGAATCTGATGGCTGGGAAGGAAGCAGGGAATCGTCACCCTTTTAATAAAATGTGGAATGGATCAGCCCCTTTTCAGGCTGTAGGTTACCTTCTCAAGAGGAATAATACTAATATGTCTAACAAGAACTTAATACTTTTAGTCAACTGGACAGTGTGGTGATGAGAGCGGTATAAACTGAATTTTTCAAAAGGGTCTAAAGGTAGCTAGACATCGCACTTTTAATAAAAGTTGGCCTCCTGATGTCCCTTAAGACCTCTTACCAAATCCCAATTATGAATGTTGAATTTGCACTTAAATGTTTCATCCAATGTGTATATATAGACAATTACTGTTTTTATTTAAATACAAAACGAGGTTCTCCCCCATCAGTGCTGGGGGGAAGAAACCCCTCCCCTTGCATTTGCTAACAAGGAAATCTCATTAAGTACATTGTCTGTCATTAAGCTGCTGTCAAAAGCAGCATGTGCTCAGTAACAGAAACCAACTCTAAAGTTGATTAAATACAGCCAACACAGAACATAACTTACAAAACATGGCCCCTACTGAAGGAAACCTACCTTTTTTTAAATATGAAAATTTTTCGTATTCCAAGCCAAATAAATTCAAAATCCATGAGTCAGTCAAGAACCATAAGTGGCCCTACAACCAGCAAACAGCCTCCATCCCCACCTGGGGCTTCAGATATTTGGCAGGGGAAATACCACGACCACTAAGGGGCCTTTCCTAGTCACTGCGGGTAACCGCTTTTCTGGCTTGGGGTAGTACCTGCAGAGGTAATGTATAGTTAATCTCTCACTTGCTACTTGAATGGGAAGATCTTAGATTTATGCCCACATCATGGAAATGGGAGACACCTCCCTAGCTTGCTCTTGCAGCCTTACAGCTGAGAGCAAGCAAAAGTTTGGGGCATCCTAACCCTAAGCTTTTGGATTTGGGCCTGCACATAGGATGCCTGCCAAACTGAAGGGAACCTACCACTAAGGTTAGGATAGCCTATTTGTATAAGATGTTTCAGTCTCCATTGTGACAGTCCCTCTCAGTGGTGATGCTTTTTCAAATTGTGGTGAGCCACTACACTGAGTATATTTTTACTTCCTCTTCACTCCCACAGCTGACCTGCACCCTTTTTTTCCCCTTTTCCAATGATGCCTGTTTCTTCACCAGCCTTAAATGCCTGGTAAACATCAGCAAAGGGGTTCCCAAACAGCTCAACCAAAATCTCTCTTGCCTTCTCTCAGTCTTTTGCATATTAGTGTAGCCCCACCCTCCATGAGATGGAGCTGGACTAGGCTTGAAATGCTGTTGACTGCTGGGGCCCAGCCTAGTGATGGTAAATCATGAACCTTTTGCTTCGGACTAATATCATGCACAGTTCATACTGTATATAAGTAGGTATAAAAGTGCTGCTTAAAGTGTTTGTGGAGTATGTGTGCTAAAACTTGCAGCAGTTTCAAGAAACAATAAAATGCGTTAATGCTGGATGAACTTAGTCTATGTGTACTATATGCAAATTACTATAGGTATGCGTATTTAAAGGTCAGTGTTTTCAAATTTGCTCCTTGCTTCCATGTGCTCAGGGAGAGCAGGGTCTGACAGCAAGGTGGGGAAGGCTGCAGAGGGAAGAAGTTAAGGGGCAACTGCCCCTCCCCCAGATTTATTTTTCCTGCTGTAGCAGTGGGAAGGTTACAAATTCATGGCAGCTCCCCAATAATTAAATTCTGTACCTAGAAAATTATAATAAATGAATACATTTTCCATATATAGAATCTAATTGTTAGGGATCATCCTATGTTTAGGGTCATTTTATATTTGAGTAAATAGAGTAATTTGTAGGTGAGAGAATGATACAGCTTTTTATTGTTTCATAAAAATCTAATTGGAAGGATAAATGGGAAACTTTTTATTCTTTTTGTGTTTTAGTGAATCATTCTTCAAAAACATCAGAAGGATCAGATACAACAATGGTAACAGCAAAAGATTCTGAAGAAGCAAAGAATGTTGTTACATGTGTGGAAGAGCAAAGTAATGGTCTCAAGAATTCTGCAAAGGAAACTTGTACTACAAATGGTAGTGACTTTGTAAGCAATGAATCTACCAACTGCGGGTTGAATTCCAATGATAAAGTTAACGTGCAAGATTCCTTAAGCGATACTACTGATCACAAAGCGGACAGTATAGTGACTGATGACTTGGTGACTGTTAAGGAGCCTCAGATTTCACCAGAACAAGATGATAGGACAGTTCTGAACAAGCAGCAGACCCAAGAAAAGGCAGCAAATGACTTGGACTTTGAACTTTCTAGTGACAGTGAAAGTGACAGTGGTTTAGATGCTAGGAAGTCATCCAGTACTTCTGCCTCAGATAGTGAAAATGAGGAAAAGAGAAGCTGGAAGAAGTCAAAGCAACCTACCCAAGATGAAAGTTTCCTGCAAGAAAGTTGCACTGATGTCAGTGGGAGAAAGGATGGTCAGGTGAACCATTCTGGGGATGCAAAGTGTCCATCTAGCATAAATCCTCATGAAAAGACAATTGATCTTGTAGTGCAAGAAGAAAGTGAACAGGACAGCCTTTGCGATCTAGGAAATGGGTGTGCAGACAAGAAGGAAGCTGAAACAGAGTCCCAAAATAGTGAACAATCTGGGATTACAATGGGTGAATCTTTAGACCAGAGTATGGAAGAGGAGGAAGAAGAAGAAGATACAGATCAAGATGATCATTTAATATACCTCGAAGAGATACTTGTTCGGGTACACACCGATTATTACACAAAATATGATAAATTCTTGAAAAAAGAGATTGAAGAAATTCCTGACATCAGGAAAATAGTGCCAGAACTGAAAAGCAAGGTGTTGGCAGATGTAACTGTACTATTTAGTGGACTCTATCCTACAAATTTTCCCATAGAAAAAACACGGGAACATTACCATGCTACAGCACTTGGTGCTAAGATTGTGAAGAACCTAGTATTGAGTGCTGAAGATCCCAACAAGGCAACTCATCTTATTGCTGCAAGGGCGGGTATGTAAGTGAAATTGATCTAATAACAGTATTCTTCTAGTTTAAGCTTTTAGTTATATGAAATGCTAATTGAACACTTGACCACCATAGGTTTCAACATAATTGAGGCAGAACTTGATTTAAAGGAGGAATTACAAAGGGAAAAGAGCTGGGATTAACTATAAGTCACTTCAGAGGTATTTTGCTGTTTCGTGATCAAGAACACATCACTCTGATCTTGTTTGAGGATCTGTCAAACAGCTCAAGTGAAGCATGTTGTGGTTCTTACTCTTTGATTAAAGAGGCAGAGGGGCTGAAACGAACAAACCCATCCGTTCAAAAAAAATTGAGTAGTCAAAGTTAAAGGGTTGATAAAAACAAATAGGTTCTAAGAAGTTGTGACTAAAAACCTTTTAGCTACCCAATTATTATTCTGTTTCAATAACATAATTTTACTTTTATCTTGCAGTTTCCTCCCACTGCTGCAGCAGGGAAAGTTTTTTAAATCTGGGGGGCTTCTCTGCCCCCACAACTTCTTCCCCCCTCAGTTCCTTTCCCATTCCACCCACCCCCTACTATCAGACCCTGTTTTCCCTGAGCACATGGAAATGAGGAACAAATCTGAAAACATTGATTTTTTTTTTTTTAAATAAATATACCTGTAGTAACTTGCATATAGGCAAATTACTATGAGTGTCCACAGACTTAGTTCACCCAGAACTAATTCATTTTACCTTTTTTTGAAACTGCTGAAAGTTTTTTAGCACAGGTGCTTCATAAACACCCTTTTAAGCAACACTTTTGTATCTACTTAAATATCCTGCAAACCATGCATGATATTAGTCCAAAGCTAAAAGGCTGATGATTTACCATGTGGTTCATTGAGCTGGGATCCAGCATTATCAGTAGTTCAGCACTGCTCAGTATGTGTGCATACTCCAGATAGCCTCCACAAAGGATCGGCCTGCTAATTAGTCCCCATCTCATGACTAGAGCCAGGTATCTCAAGTCTTGGTATCCTCCAAAAATGTATATGTAGTTGAGGCACAAGGCAACCTAGTCCAGTTCCACCTCAGGGGGAGTAGGCCCACAATAATCATGTGTGACAGGCGGAGAAGAAGGGCCAACAGAAGGATTCTGGTTGAACTTTTTGGTGAGGTCTGTCAGACATTTAAGCTTGGTGAAGAAACAGGAATCATTGAAAATGGGAAAGAAAGGGACAACTCAGCTGTGGGAATTAAGAGGAAGTTGAAATGTATGCAATATAGTGGCTCACAATGACCTGAAACAGAGGTAACGCTAACAAAGACTGAACATGGATAGTATATTTTATTCAGATAGGCGGCACTAACCTATTCTTGTGCTAGAACCAGTGTCAGAGCTTGCTCTGGGCTCTTTGAGTGCAGGCCTGGTATTCCAGCACCTCCAGGCCTCCCTCCTGGGGGAACAAATGACTTAAAAAAAAAAAAAAAAAGGCCACACAAAAACAGTTTCCATAAGTATCTTTGCCCAATATGGACCATGTGTTATAGTCATGCTCAGTGCTGGCTGCATTTAATCAACTTCACAGTTGGTTTCCATTACTGAGCGTGTGCTGCTTTTGGTAGCAGTTTAATGAAAGAACGTATTTTATGAGGTTTCCTTGTATGCAAATGTAAGATGAGGGGCTTTTTCTCCCATGCTGATCAAGGGGAAAACCTCAACTCATATTCAAGTAAATATGGTGTTATTTAACACCACTGAAACGTGATGCCTTCAAAAGGCACCTACCAACAAGTGTCAGGTATCCAGCTTGTGCCCGTATTGGTCTAGAGGCAAAAGGAGTCTGAACAAGAGCACATACACCCACACCAAGCAGTGCTGCTCCCTTCTTCAACCTTATCCAAAACCTCCCCAGGTTTTAAATCACTGATAATCTCCACATTAGGGCTTGCCTCACTAGAAAAATGTAATTATGCTTACATGACTTTTAACAACTAAGCAAATCACAATCAACATCACATCACCTGACCGGTCAACACAGGCAGGGTGAGCCATTCCCACTGCTCCGACAGTGTAAAATGTTCATCAAGAGTCCCAACAGTGTTTACCCCAAACTAGCCAGCAATGGCAACCATAATCCATCCTTGTCCTTAGTCGGCAGCACCGTACCTAGACACCCAGCGGCACCAGATGAACTTTTAGTATCACGCCCCCCTTTGCCTGAGTGAATGATCATCATCAAAGAATTACCATTTTCAGGACCAATTTCTGTCTGGGCCCCAGTCGCCCATGCCTGTGTCTGGCCCAGAATCAGCTAACTTCAATTTTTCTTTTTTTAAATGCTGTAAGCAAAATTATTTCTTCTAGTGAAAGCAAGGCCCACGGCAACAACATCACATACTCTCACGGGTCCACTCCCTAAACCACTGAGCTGCTCCCCACAGCAAATCTTTTCTAACAAAACTCCTAAGATAACAAGGTTTTCTGGCTTTTCTAGCGGAGCGGGGCCGCGGTTTCGAGCAGCGCCGGCGGGCGGCCGGGGGGCCGGTTTGACACAACGCCACTGGCGCGCAGGAAAAGCCCCCGGCCGGGGCAGGCTTCCGTGTAGGCC
>NW_005843217.1:0-7883 GCF_000455745.1 Alligator sinensis
TTTTTTTTGGCTTTTCAACAGCAAGTGATGGGGATTACTGGCGTCTCCTGAACCCAGGAGAATATGTTGTGACTGTAAGAGCCGAAGGCTACACCTCTTCCACCAAGAACTGTGAAGTAGGTTATGAAATGGGAGCTACTCAATGCGACTTTACAATCAGCAAAACCAACCTAACGCGGATTAAAGAAATCATGAGGAAATTTGGAAAGCAACCTATTAGTCTACCAATCCGGCGGCTCAGGCAAAGAGCTAGGCAGCGGCGCCAGCAGAGATAGACTGCTGCCTCCAGCATAACGCATGGCATTTTTGAGCTCTGCTTAAATCAAAGATGATTATAGTAATAGTAACACTTACATAGACAAACTTTACATACAGTTTTTCTGTTCAAGGAGCCCATATGAGTAGAGCTGGTGAATATTTTTAAAACTTGTTTGCTCATTTAAATAATTAGAAACAAATTTGAGTTCAAGTTGAGCCAAAACAGAATTGTTCAGGGGGTGTAAAACAAAAGGAATCAAACTGACTGTTTTCAGTCCAACCAAAAATCTCTTTTGACCTAAAATTAAATATTTGATTTTGGAGTTACTTTTGAAACACTTTTTTTTTTTTTTATGGTCAATTATTAAATGAAAAATTGTGTTTTCAAACATTGTTTTGCTTAAAACCATTTGCTAAATTTGAACCAAATTCAAAATAATTTTGTCTTTGCCTTAAAAAGCCCTATTTTAGTAAATTTAATATTTATCAAAATGATGTTGCCCAGCTCTGTGGACATGCATACTTGTATTGAAGAATATCTAATAATTCTTATAAATCTAATAATTCCAGAACTTTCCCTTTAGGATGTTTATAAACCTCTAAAATTTAAGGTCACATTTTTGTTCTGTGTAATGCAAGGGCATTAGCTGGGGGAGCACTGCAGGGATGTGGAATGGAATATCCCTTCTCAACTTAGAGTGAGGTTGTTTAAACACTGAATTATTAGTGGCTACAGAGAAAGGAGGGTTGACTGTTGAACCTGTATAGTTTGTAGACACAGTGAACTCACCCTTGACTTTTCCCTGGCCTGACTACCAATCTCTCTTCTATTCCTATACACACAGAGCGACTGTAGGCCACAGCGTGTAAGGGATGCAGTGTCCTGTTCCTCTGGCCTGCCATGTCCCCAATAATATAATGCTGCTGCTTTTTCAAGCCTTAGTATGCTATGGGAGGAGGGTTTGCGCTTTATTGACTTTTAAGTAATAAAACTGAACAGCTGTGTAGGATTGATTTTCAGGAATGATCCAGGTGAACTAGGGAGAGAACAAAGTGGATGGAGATGGGCCAGATCTTCAGGTGGTGTTAACCAATGCAGCTCCCAGGGGCTTCAAAGATATTGAATTGATTTATACCAGCTAGGGGGCAGTCCTTCATTTTTAATCAGTCTCCTTTCAAACTTCTGAGAATAAACACAGCACCTCTTGTATTCATGGTAGCGAGACTGCAATGTACACTTTCAAGAACAGCTCTGTTAAAACCATTATGATTGCTATTACAGTTCTTGCCTTACTTGATATGTTCTTATAATTCCTGGAAAAGGTGTTCACCAAAACTGAGGAAAATAAAGTGCAAGTAGAAAATTTACAGTGGAAAAACAATGTGCCTGCTGTATTTAATTTGCTTCTTTTAATCAACAAAAAGTCTAGCACATAAAAAATAGACAAAAGGTTATGGAATAAAGAATATAAAATAATTATCAACCTTTGCATAATAGTCAGTCTTACTGTCATCCACGGGAGGTGATTCCAGCGCAGGCTTGTTCTGCAAATACCATTAAAAAGCAGTAAAGCTGCTGACAGCGAAGACACAAGGAAACAGAAAGGTCTACACATAATTCTGCATTAGTCAGATGGGTACATTATTAGAGCATGGAGTGTGTTATCCTGCATTGGTGAAGTGGCCTATAGTCAAGGATTATTATTCCACTTCACGATGGAGTCAAATGTGTTGGCAAAATCTCTGGATTCTGCAGCATGCTGGTTCAAAATCTAAGGCAGCTTCATTTAGTATAAAGGACAGAAGTAGTCTATAAGCTGAAGATGCAAATTAATAATTCAGCCTCTGATACAGTTGCTCTGTCTTGTATTTTGATATTATATTTTAGTCACTGCACCCTGTTCCAATATGCCATGGACTTTTGTATCACAAATGTCTACTTGCAGCAAGGAACTGGTCAAAATGAACCTGGGATTTTAGCAATCAAGCAGAGGACAGCTGCAGCTTTTCATGCATGGGGAAACCTGGGAAGCAGTTTGGGAATGTTGATTAACAAGGGTAGACAGGTGTTTCTGCTAAACTTCTCAAGCCTTCTAGCTGCAAACCAAAATCTTGATATGGCATAGAGTCTCTGAAGACATCGTTTTTGAGATTTGCATGTTCCAGAATGAATACCGTATACAGATTGGTCTAGGTTCCATAGAGCAACCTAGACGAGCTAATAATTTGTCATTAGAACAGGGGTGAGCAGAATGCCAAAAACATCTGCAACCTCCACTTGTAAGATGTTACCATACCAGGGACAGACAGCAGGGGAGCCATGGGGTACCCTCTCCTTGTTGTGGAAGTGCAGCCCTGGCCCTATCCCCACTGTCCATCCTGAGGTGCACTTGTCAAGAAAAATGCCTTCATGTACCATGCTCTGGCACCATTTCTGGGAGTTGCCTGCATTAGAATATTTTGTAGATTAAATAATAAGCAAGAATTGAAGAAAATCAGAATTGATATCACCATTGGCTGTTGCCAGTGGAGAGTGAAGAGGAGGACAGGGAAGTGAAATGGTGTAAGTGAAAGCATCTCCTAAAGAAGGTAGGGCATAAGGATGGGGGTCCTCATATCTGGATAGAAGTATCTGGCAAGGAAACAATTTCCCTATTCCCTTAACTTTTGTAGGAGGGGAGGATAATTGGATACCAGAGATGATGATGGGGCTATTTTAATGTGGTGTGGCTGATGATAGAATTCTAATATTATCAAAGCCTAAGTCTGTCTGGCTGTCATAGTTTATTCACACTCTGATAGGCTGATGGAAACAGCCAATCAGAGTGCTCCAACTGTGGGGGAGTGCTGTAATGATTCTGAAGCCATGCCAAGGACCGGACAGAGGGTGGGGGAGCCAAGGCCAGCACCTTTCCCTGCAAGAGGCAGACCAGTGGCAGCCTGGGACATTAGGTGGCGTTACTCCATCTCAGCCTCCTCCTTTTCACCCCCCTCATCATTCTTGATGGGCAATTGGCTAGTAGATGATAAAGGAAAGGTGACCTGCAGTGAACAAACTATTGGGAGGTAGTATCCTGATGCATTATGAATAATGTTGCCACCTCACAATAATGTTGCTACATCACATTCCTAGTGTTTAGTTTTACTTCCTCTGGTATATGTAATAAATATATTTCTATAGATATAGAAAAATAGACACACACAAATTCCTTCAGAGCTGACCATCTGGTAAAAACAAAAAAAAAAATCCCTTAAAAATTCATCCAGTTTTGTTCTGTAATTTGGACAGTCCAAGGCACAAGTTGAAGTTGTTTGCTTGATGTTAACGAGGGCTGGCTAGAAAAAAAGAATTCTGCTCTGCGAAGAATGGGTCACTCAGAATACAGGAGACTCAGGCCCAAGACTTGCCTACTTAGAACCAGAGGCTTGACCTCGCTCTCTCATCCTAGGTGCCCTATGTCTCCAATTCCGATCAAAAATTGCGTTGTCAAAACGAGTCATTTTCTATGGAAAGTCCTGGTTTTGATGAATCCTTATTCTCTGAAGGCAGAAAAATTATTGAGTTATTCCTGGCCAGGTCTAGTAGACAGGAACAAAAGCAGTGAAATGTAACTTCTTTATGCAAATTAAATAGTTTCTTACTCAATGGTGGAATAAGACTCAGGTATTCCAGATTCCATTTCCAGTTTTGACACTAGCCTCTAGGTGACTGTGGGGCAAGTTGCTCTACTTAACTATTTCAGTTTGTAAGTCTGTAAAATGGGGACTGATATTTAGTCCCTTCTTAAAATACTTTGAGAACTGAAATTGGCCATAACTGAGCTAAGTGTATTGTTATTAAAAATCCAAATATCTCTGTAGCCCAGGTATACTCAGGTATGTACTGCCCTCTCCAATTGAAGGGACTGTTAGCTGGCAAGAGTGCTGTGGGCAAAACTGCAGGCTGTGAACAATTTCCCTCCATCCCGATAGAGTCAGGGCAGGTCAGTCTGAACTTAACTATATACAAATTTATTTATACACACAAGTTAGTAAAAGATAAATATAAACATATGTACATTTATATATAATATACAGGTATATAATATGAACATTAACTTATAGACAAATTCTATATGACCCCCGTGATGATGATCCCACAGGGAAAAGGATCCCCAGTGCTCCCAGCCCTCCATGGCCCCAGTGGGGGTGCTTCCCAATAAAGCTCCCTCTCCTGTGCTTCCAAGGTCTGGCTCTGTGCATCGAGCTGTGCACCGTTTATCGTGCTCCTTGCGGAAGGACTGGGGACACAGCCACTCACCTCCCCCATCCAGTGATGGGATCTTTGAGCTGTTCAGGGCAATGGCTCTGCCCCACTGGCCAGCTCTTGCCAGCTTTTCTTTGACCCACTGTCTTCTTCATCCCTCGATTCAGCCTCCTGAGTGCCATGCATGCTGCTCTTTTATTCCCTCTGGAGCTCTGCCCCCAGATTGCAAACAGACCAACCAGGTTGAAGCAAGGTGAAGGCTTCAACCAGGTCTGGGTTCTCTGCCTCACCCTGGGTAGGGGTGGGGCAAGACCCTCCCCAGCAATTGCCTGATTGGTGGAAGTTTTCCACCAATCACAGTGAGAATTCTCCAAGCCCAGACATGCCAAGTTGCTGTTGGTAAGCCCGTCACATCTCATTATACTCTTTTAGGTACACAACATTCTAAGTCAACAAATTACAGTTGCCTTATGGGAATCTGATGTAGTGAACTGTGGTTCACAAAAGCTGCTCTGATTTAGTTAGTCTAAAAATACTTTTATTTTGCCTTCTTCCTGACTTCAGACTAACACAACTACATGCCTCTTTCTCACCTGAAATTGTCAAGTTTAAATTTCTGACACAATCAAGTTTCTATGTATCCAGTGATTTTTTATGATTGTTCCTAGGTTAGGGATAGGATTCTGGGCACAAACAGTGAATTGCCCAAATCTCATAAAGTCAACAGAAAGGCTGGGAAAGAATCCAGGTTTTCAGAACTTCAGTTAGTGGGACTAATCAGTGCACTATTCTGCTTCCCAAACCTGAAACACTAGAGGCCTTGTTACACATTAATTTTAGGTGACTCCTGGAGCTCTTAGTCCCTGGATTGTCCACACATTAACACCTGAAACTAGTTTGAAGCACCTTTTAGTCAACTTGAGACCCTCTTGGTTAAAATCCTTGGAGAACATGGCACAGGGGATACTATGGTAGGAGTCTACTACAGACCCCCTACCCAGGGGCAAGACCTTGACCAGGGTTTGCCAGGGAATTGGCTGAGGCTGTGTGCTCCCAGTGTATGGTTGTCATGGGACACTTTAACTACCCAGACATTTTGTGGGAAGAACACCCAGCCAAATCCGAGCAGTCGCAAAGCTCTCTCTCGTGCGTGGATGACCTCTATCTGATGCAGGAAGTCTATGGGCCAATGAGAGGTAAAGCGCTGCTCAACCTCTTGTTGGCAACTGTGGACGGCCTAATCAGTGACCTAATGATCGAAGGGAAGCTGGGTGACAGTGACCATGAGCTGATCACCTTCACCATCTGGCGTAAAGCTAGCAAGTCAGTCAGCAATACAGAAGTCCTCAACTTCAGGAAAGCTTACTTTGACAAGCTAAGAAGGCTTGTTAGTGAGGCCCTAAAGGGCCACAACCCAAAGGGGAGGGGACTTCAGAATGAGTGGTTCCTGGATGTGCAAGCAAAGTCCATCCCGTCTTGGAGGAAAGGCAGCAAAAGGGCACAACAGCCCCCTTGGCTCTCCAGAGAACTGGCAGACCTCCTGCATTTTAAGAGGAAGACCTACAAAGGATGGAGGACTGGAACTACCACCAAGGAGGAATACTCTGCACTGGTCCAGACCTGCAGAGAGCATACCAGGAAAGCCAAGGCTGTGATGGAACTCCAGCTGGCTACAAATATCAAGGACAATAAAAAGTCCTTTTTTAGATATGTGGGGAGCCGGAGGAAAAGCAAGGGCAACATTGGACCCCTGCTAAACCAGATGGGACAACTGACAACCGACACCCAGGAAAAAGCAAACTTGCTAAATGGATACTTTGCGTCAGTTTTTCACCAGTCCCATGGGACATCCCTGTCCACTACAGGACAGGGAGGCCCGGGTGAGGGGGATTCTTTATCCTCCATCAAACTTGACCTCATGAAGGAACACCTTGACAGGCTAGATACCTTCAAGTCAGCCGGCCCTGACAGTTTACACCCAAAGGTACTCAAGGAGCTGGCAAGCATCATAGCTCAGCCCCTGGCACAGATCTTTGAGAACTCCTGGTGCTCTGGTGAAGTGCCCGAAGATTGGAAGAAGGCCAATGTCGTGCTTATCTTCAAGAAAGGGAGGAAAGTAGATCCAGCAAACTACAGGCCCATCAGCCTGACTTGTATCTTGAGGAAGGTCTTGGAAAAGATTACCAAAGAGGCCATCCTTAACAGACTAGCTGACAACAACATCCTGAGGGATACCCAGCATGGGTTTGTTGCGGGTACATCTTGCTTGAGTAATCTCATTTCCTTTTATGACCAGGTGACCTATCACCTGGACAAGGGGGAAGAGAATGATGTCGTGTATCTTGATTTCAAAAAAGCCTTCAATTCAGTATCCCGTGATCACCTCTTGGCAAAACTGGCTAACTGCAGCCTCAACCTCACCACGATCCGCTGGCTGGGGAATTAGCTCTGTGGTAGGACCCAGAGGGTGGTGGTTGACAGAAGCCAATTGTCTTGGTGCATGGTCACCAGTGGGGTCCCTCAAGGCTCTGTCCTAGGGCCTATCCTGTTTAACATCTTCATCAATGATGTGGACATTGTTGTCAGAAGTGGAATGGCCAAGTTTGCCAATGACACCAAACTCTGGGGTAAAGCATCCACACCTGAGGATAGGAGGGTGATCCAGGCAGATCTTGACAGTCTCATGAAATGGACGGATGAGAACCTGATGGTGTTCAACACCGATAAATGCAAGGTTCTCCACCTTGGGAGGAAAAACCTGCAGCAAGCTTATAGGCTCAGCCATGCTACCCTGGTTAGCACTACAGATGAAAGGGACTCGGGGGTCATGATTGATTACAAGATGAACATGAGCCATCAATGTGATGCTGTGGCTAGTAAAGCGAGCAAAACATTGACTTGCATCCATAGATGCTTCTCAAACAAATCCCAGGATGTCATTCTCCCATTGTACTCGGCCTTGGTGAGGCCGCAGCTGGAGTACTGCGTCCAGTTTTGGGCTCCACAATTCAAAAAAGATGTGGAGAAGCGTGATAAAGTGCAGAGGAGAGCCACATGCATGATCAGAGGTCAGGAAAGCAGACCTTACATTGAGAGGCAGAGATCCATTGGACTCTTTAGTCTGGAAAAGCGCAGGCTCTGATGTGATCTGGTGGCCACCTGTAAGTTTATCGGGGTGCTTACCAGGATGCAGGGGAAAGTCTGTTCACCAGAGCTCCCCAAGGGATGACAATATTGAATGGTCACAAACTCCTCCGTGACCGATTCAGGCTGGACATAAGGAAGAACTTCTTTACTGTCTGAGCCCCCAAAGTTTGGAATAGACTGCCGCCAGAGGCGGGTCAAGAACCCACTTTTAACGCCTTCCAGACACAATTTG
>NW_005843217.1:7914-23194 GCF_000455745.1 Alligator sinensis
ATGCTTATCTTGCTGGGATCCTATGACCCCTGCTGACTTCCTGTCCCTGGGGTAGGGGGCTGGACTCGATGATCCTCTGGCATCCCTTCCAGCCCGAATGTCTATGAAATCTATTAAACTTAAGGTTTCATCACTCCAGGGCAGGTTTATTTCTGATCCATATTATCCATCTTATGTTCCATTAACATTTGGCCACTCCCCACAGATGAGCTGCCCAAGTTGCAATCCTCCAGCATCCCAGGATGCAATGTCCCCTCCCCCATTCTCCTATTCTATGTGGACACATTTTCCACCCCCTGAACTCTACTGCCCAGGGGGTGGTTCGGGTACCAAAGTAACTGTCCCTCATGCCCCCCAGGGTTGTGACCTTTCTGCCCCAGGGGATGCAACCATACTTACAGCCTGTAAAGCACATGCCAGCTAGCTAGTTGTAGGGTCTGGATGGTTCCAGGAGTGGGGGGAAACAAGCTACGGAGGTGGATCAGGTCCCCATAAGCTAAGGTTTCCTTCTCATGGTAGGTGCAATAGCTCCCCCAAAAGTGCCTTGCCTCACCACTTCCAACTCCCAGCCACCTTGAGGAGCATAGCCAGCACCCCCCACTACTTTTTATTTTACTCTACAGTGGCTGACTTTCTTCATTTCACCATACCTCCCCTACTCCCTTTCCTTTCCACCTCCCATTTCATTACCCACCCCAACCCCATTAACTCTCTGCCTACCAGCTTCATGTTCCTACCCCCTGCTCCCCAAACCATCTCTCACCTCCCACCCCCCCAGAGCAGGGACAGAAACCTGTCCTGGCTCACCAGCCCTGTAGCAATAATACACAGTGCAACATGTTACAATGCTCTAATATTTCTTCTCGTGTACAGGAGTACTCTACCCTTCAAATACTCCATTGGTTTCCAGGTAACTGTTCATAGAATAAGGCACCCATGACATAAATATGAACAGAGAAGACTGCCCATGAAGAGTTAACTAATAAACAGTTCCCAGATGCGGAGCTACTTCTGTCTCTGGAACAAGAAAAAAATAAGTTTGTGCCCTGGAACTGAACTTTTCTTCCCTTGCAGTTCTGTTGCTACAGTCTAGCAACACAGAGATTTTCACATGGTTAGGAAAGTTAAGTCATTTAGCTAAAATTAAATGTACCTGATGGTTTCTCAGACTGGTGAAAACCTGACTTATACTGGAAGCCAGGAGTAGTGCCTTCTACACTTTCCTCTTGGCCTTCATTACTGCACACATTTAACCAGCACACAGCAAAATTTAGATTAATGCAAGTGACCTTATGCCAATTTATTCTGGGTGCTGCAAAATGTCTACTGGCCATGAAGCCTACCAGTCTGCACACCTGACTTTGTGCAGATTTGTTCTTTGAGGTTGTTCCCAGTTTTGGGGCTAGAAAACATTCAAGTTGTCATAACCCAATGATTTTTAGTGCCTTGGCACATTGGAATTTTCCCACCACATGGAGCTTTCTTTGCACGATGGTTTTCTCAGCTGCAGAGAGAAAACCACAGTGCAAAAGAGTTCCCGCCACACGTATACAAATTTGTGTCCCACTATTGGTCAGTTCTAAATTATTCCTACGTGGCGGCTAGCGATTGGTTTGCTAGCTGTATAAAAGGTCAGAGCAGTTTCCGCCCAAGTTGGAGGACTCCACTACCATCTCGTGGGGAACTCTAAGCGTGCTATGGAGCCTAGCAAACTCTGCCTGTGCCTTGGAGGAAAACTTAGGGGCCTGATCAGCCTACTCCCCGTCATCGGTTTGATATATATATATATAGTGACATACCCCCGTGTTAAGCGCTCGTGGAGTCGTACATCGACTACTCATGTCAGTTTGGTTCGGTGCGAAGAGAGATCTCACCCCTGTGTGTTTGTTTTGCAACTGTAATTCAAGCAAGTTTTCTTCCTGTGCTGCAACCATTAGCAGTGTAAGTAAAGCTTTCTTTATAAAACCAATACACTTCCGTGCCTAACTGTACTCCATCGTGGAAAATACCCACCTTACAGTTCGGGCTACTGGCCATAGCCTTAGACCGACCCTCGACCACCACACAAGTCTAAGCAGGTTTTGCTACCTCACAATTATAAGATAATCCAGTTTGCAGCTGTCCAACTTCTAAGCAGTTGGGGGCTGCATGTATGATGCACCAGTCAGGGCTGCACTGGGAGGGACCCAGGGCACTCCAGGATGTATACCAGACACGCACATGGGTGAGCACTCCCCACCCTGCTGCACTACACGTGGGCAGGTGTAGCAGCACCCCACCTCACTCGTGACTCCCCGCAGGCTCCCCCATGGCACCACACTACTCAGGAGCTCTGGCTTGTTCATATGGCACTGAAGGCTGAGCTGCTCTGTCCCATCTCCTGGGACCGGGTGAAGACATGAAAGCCAGGGGAAGGAGGGGGGAGACACAGAACACCAGAACTGCTGCTGCTTCTGGAGCAAGGTGGGGTGGTGGCCAGGTGGGAGCCCAGGGGCTGCATGTCAACCCATTAACTCTTCTTTAGATATAATAATAGTGATACTCCTAAGCTAGGGCATATCTTATAGCTATTATTTATATAGTAAGAGAAGAAGAATAAAAATGATGATTGGACATCAGAGTCACATCTTGACATAAATGGTATTTGAACTGTATTGGCCAGAGCAAGAACACATGGTGTTACCTCTTTTGACATTAAATTCTGCTCTATTACCCCAGTCTATGCACTGTATTAAAACTGACTGATATAAAACCCTATGAAGTAGACCTTCCATGTTACTACTATACATCCCATGTGCCAGAAATGAGGAAAAGCTCTTGGCCCTCCTTGACTTTTTGTTCAAATGTCATCTATTCCAAATAATAAGACATTCAGTCACAGAACTTCATGCACACAGCAAAGGTTAACCAAGCAAAAGGTTAAAACAGGATGTATTCCATTCTCACATAAAATACCAACTTTCAGTCATCTCCACCTTCCTGGAGCAATGACAATGATAAAATATGTGCACACTGGTTTTCTCCATGGATATTCAGGCATAAGTGTGATTTAGAAAAGTATTCACATTAGCTCTTGAAGTCTGAGTCTCTTATTTATCATCAACCTTGTCCTTGTATATACGAACTGTATGTGTTTATTTAACATTAATGTGATCCAAATCCAGGTCAGTAACAATACACATTTCTAAATGACCCTTGCCATTTACTAATTTCTTAGGGCCAGATCTCAACATAGCTTTACCGAAGCCAGTAAAATGAAATCTATTTACACAAGCCTATTTTCATACACTTTCCCCTTCTCAGTGCGGTGTTGCTGGTCTTTACCCTGGTATCCATTATAATGATGAGTGCTGTTCAAGTAGTACACCTTCGTGATAAAAGCAAATCTTGTTTATTATCTTCATGAAAAGAATCTATCAGTGTTTTGCAGACAACCAGCAGCACTCTCTGCTTCCAACCAGATCCCGAAACAACATGTGCTCATTTCAATTTCCAGCAACCTCTCTTAAAAATACAGTGTACTATTCCCACATCTCTCCTTTTTAAGCATCTAGCTTTCTAACTATAACTCAACTTTAATAAACCATCTTTTCTTTGTGATAAAGAAACTACATTATAACAGTAATGTTCACATTGTTCAATAAGTCTTTGTGGTGCTCAGTGTAGCCTGTTTGATCTACATGGTGCTGCTTCAGCCTGCTCAGTAGCAGAAACGGGTGTCTGTTCTTGTAGTGCCTGTGTCATCTCTGAGCAACTTTCCTGAGTCTGCTTGTGTGTTGTCTCCAGCTGTTCACTCCTCCTATCCTCCTCCCCTTGTTCAGGAATGTGTTGCAAGTGTCTCCTGTTATGTCAAAAAGACTGTCCATCCTGAGTCCATATGTTGTACAATTGTGGAGCAACCTTATGCACAACCCATGCTTTCTGTTTCCAGCTTTCACCAGTATAAAGATGAACCACATCCCTGGGCTTCAGTGCCTCTAGTGCCCGTAACCATTTGTCATAGTATAATTTTTGTTTAGCTCTGGCCTTTAGCTTATAGCTGTACAAGTCAGTGTCAGTCCTGTGATTTGTTACTGTCAGTTTGGGTAACTTAGTTCTCATTTCTGTTAAACAAAATCTCAGCAGGTGACAGGTCATGTGCTAGAGGAGCCAATCTGTAATTCAAAATCACTAAATATGGATCATCACCTGAATCGTTGGCTTTCTTTAGTAGTCTCTTCATTATCTTAACACCATTTTCCATAAGGCCATTAGACTTTGGGGAGCTCAGGCTCGATGAAACATGCTGAAAACCATAGTCCCATGCTAATTTTTTTAATTTGTGCCCTGAAAACTAATGGCCATTGTCAAACATAAACCTATGTGGAATTCCACGTCTGGAAAAAATTGATTTAAGGCTCAGTATAATCTGCTGTGCAGTCATATAGGCCAATAAAGCAACTTCAGGACAGTAAGAAAAATAATCAAAAGCCAACAGGTAATCTTTGCCAGCTAGAGTAAACAAATCAATTCCCCCTCCAGGGGTGATGCATAGGGAGTGCACGTGTACCTCCTGCTCGTGGCGGTGCATCCCCTGCAAAAAGGCACTGTCGATAGTTGGTGGCACCTGCGGGCAGTTGCCATTCACCATCCCACTGCCAGCACTGCCAGTGGCATCTGCGGGCAGTCCCTGATCGCCCCTGGCTGCCAGCAGCGCCTGCAGGTGATCACCAACCTGTGGTCGGTGCTTGCAACCCCCTGCCATCGCTGACACTGCCGGTGGCATGTGTGGGAGCTCACTGCCACTGGGCTCCTGCCACCGCTGCGCTTCTGCTGTCACTGGTGCAGCCGTGCCCCCCCAGCTGCCAGGGTCATGCACTGTTCATGTCCCACTTTGTACCATGCCTTTTGAATATCCTTGTCTATCCACATTGGTTCTTTCTTATTCTTAGGCTGGTATTTCTGGCACATGTCACATTTACGCACAGTATTTTCTATCTGACTATTCATAAGTGGCCAATATAATACCTCCCTGGCCCTCCTTTTACATTTTTCAATGCCCAGATGGCCCTCATGTATTCCTTTAATCATTTCTGGTTGTAGTGCTATAGATACTACCATCCTGTGACCATTGAACAAAATCACTATCAATTACCAAGAGCGCTGCTTTATATTGGGGCAAGGCAGGTAGTGCTGGCAGCCCTGCAGAAGTTGCGGGAGTTGAGGGGAAGGATTGGGAGCTGGGGTGAATGACTGGGGAAGCTACGGGATTGAACCGGGAGCTGGGGGGAAGCCCCTGTTCATTTCCCCAGCCTCTGATCACTCCCCCAGCTCCCCAATCATTTCCCCAGCTCCCCAATCATTTCCCCCAGCCCCTGCAGCTTCTCTTGGGGCTGACAGCACTGCCTGCCTCACCCCAGTGGGATGGCAGGCAGGGACACAGGTGGATGAGCCACGGCTTGAGCCAGCAGCCCCAGGAGAAGCTGGGGGAATGACTGGGGATCTGAGGGTAATAATTGGGGGCTGAGGTAACAAACAGTGTCTTCTCCCCAGCTCTTGGTTCATTACCCAGTTCCTGATTTGATTCCCCAGCTCCTAATCATTCCCACCAGTCCCTGCAGCTTCTCTCAGAGCTGCCAGCACTGCCTGCTTCACCCTGGCAGGGGGGCAGCCAGGGGAGCAGCCGGACGAGCCGTGGCTTCTTCCCTGGCCGGGGCTGCTGGCTCAAGCCAGGGCTCATCCAGTTGCTCCTCCAGCTGCTCCCACTGGCGCTGCCTGCCTGTATAGTCTATGGCCGAATAAGATGTAGCACTGAATATCTTCGGATTCGGCTGAATTGAATTGGGACAGTGATTCGAATCACTGAATCCGAATCTGAAGTGAATAGTTTCCACTTCTCACAGGCCTACTTTTCAGCATCATCAACAGTGTCGTCAACTGCCCTAGAAAACGTATCTGCACTCACTAGTTCTTTGCCTGGCTTATAGTCTAATCTTAAATCATATAATTGTAACTGAAAAAAAGTATCTGTAGTCTGGGAAGTATATTTGCTAGCCAGCCCCTTTCTTGCAATGGTGACCAGAAGTTTGTGGTCAGTTTCTGCCACAACCGGTCTTCTCTATATAAAAACATGATTTTTTTTTGCACCCATGTACCAGAGCTAAAGCCTTCTTTTCCATCTGTGCATATATGCATTCTGTTTCTGTGAGGGGTCTGGATGCATATGCCACTGGGCTCTAGTGATCATGATACTTTTGCAATAGGATTGCCCTAATGCCATCTTTTGAGGCAGCTGTGGACAATTTGATTTCTCTTTTATTGTCAAAACACCTGAGGACTGGAGGCGTTTCAATAAGTTTTTTTTTTTAACTTTGCAAATTCTTTGTCCATGTTGGCATCCCATGTCCACTAAGTATTCTTTGTTAGTAGTGCCCTCAGTTTGCTGGTGTGCTCTGCAAGGTTTTTTATATACCTGCCTACAGGGGTGACCATTGCCAGGAACCTTTGTATCCCTTCCTTATCTTGTGTGGGTGGCATGCTTGATATCGCTCTTATTCTCTTGGGATCTATTTGCACCCCATTTTCTGAAATTCATTCCCTCAAGTAGGTGATTTCTTTAACTTTAAATCTGCATTTCTGCTCATTAAGTTTCAGCCCTCCACCTGTGCCGTGTTGAAGGCTTTCTGTAGCCTCAAATCATTTCTGCTTATTAAGTTTCAGTCCTGCTACCCTCGCCCTGTTGAGGGCTTTCCGTAGCCTCAAATCATGTTCCTCTTTGGTATTTCCCCATACAAAGATGTCATCCATGTACACCTTGACACCAGCTACTCCATCAAAGATCTGCTGCACTTTCCTGTGAAAGATTTCGGGTACTGATTTGAGGCCAAACAGGAGCCTGCAGAAGCAGTATTCCCAAATGGTGTATTAAAAGTGCATAGCATTGAGCTTTTTAAATCTATAGGAACCTGCCAAAATCTTGAGGATGTGTCCAGAATTGAAAAATATTTAGCACCAGCCATTTCACTAAATATATTCTGTTTCATGGGCAATGGAAAGTGCTCTGTTTTTACATATTTGCTGAGCTCTTTTGAATCTAAGTATAATCTTAGTGTCCCATCTTTCTTTTCTATAACTACCAAAGGATGTGTCCATTCAGTAGGTTCTTCTACTTGGTCAATTATTTTCAGTGCCACCAATTGGTTCGGCTCTTCTTTTAGTCTCCTTTTGATGGCTAGAGGAACCTTTCTTGGGGCATGAAAACTGGATAATTGGGTTCTGCCAACTCAACTTCATATTTGGTTTCTAATTTACCAATGTCCTTAAAAACATCAGAATATTGGTCTTCTATAAATGGGTCCTTGGTCTTTATTACTATATATACCAGAGGCAGGTAATTATTTTGGTTGAAGGGCCACTTAATGAGTTTTGGTGAGCTGTTGAAGGCTGCATTTTAGTTGCTACTTTTTGGAGCTTTTTACCTACACAATTATTTTCTCCCTTTACCTCAGTTCATTAAATTCTATTTCTTTGTGGCTGAGATGAACTGGAGACATCTACCTGAAGTCTGAGGATTTTATGAATCAGTAACGGAGTCAGGTAAAGTCAACTTCAGTTTCATTTTTGTCTTTTATTTTTCTAGGGTTGTTCATAAACTTCCCTTTCACCTTATAGAACACCAGACTAAAGATGGACTAATTTCAAATACTATGCCATAATTTATGGCTACTTATAGTAATTGAGACCTTATTAACTAGGTAACCTGAAAAAAATTGCATCAAGTGTATGCTCCCCGGCTTCTTTAGTCCAAACAAATAATTGAGTTTGGACTCACAAGTGTCTTTTTACTTTTAGCCTATATCATCACTTCCAATCCTATTGTAAATTGGTAGAGGATGCAAACACAAAAAGGAATAACAACAGGGTTAGGTACAGACAGTCAAAAAACTCAAGGCTAAATTGATTCAGTCTTTGTAGGTTAGTCTAAACTGCACAGATTAAATTGAAACAGAAGTGAACAGACATTTACCTTTGAATCAGGAAATGCAGCCACATGCCTGCAGTGGCTGAGGCCAGAAGCCAGGGGGTGCTAGAGCATGGCTCTCTGGCTGTGTTCACTTCCTCTTCCTGCTGCCCCAAGGTCTCTGGTATTTGCAGTCTAGAATTAAAGCTGCAGGACTCTGCAGGATTGCTCATCATTTCCTCTTCCTGCTTCCAGGTGTCTCTGGGATTTGGTGTCTGTAGTTGCAGCCAGCAGTAAGTTTAAGTGCGGGGAATGGTTGTTAATCTCACTTCTCTGGCTCCAGACTCCACCTGGGGTTTGCCTGGGGGGCACAGTCCCCGCCTTGCAGATTGAGCTGCATCCCTAGCCAAGCTTGCCCTTCCAACCCCCTTGTCACCCCAGCTGACTTCCTGCCCTTTGGGCAGGGGGCTGGACTTGATGATCTTCTGAGGTCCCTTCTAGCCCTAATGTCTATGAAATCTATGAAACCCAGCTGTTGCTGGTCACTGCTCCAGCTAGGGAGCAAAAGGGCAGGGCTAGCCCTGCTCTCTGGAGCAGATACCACAATACAGCCCAGTGGTGCAAAGCATGTTCAATGCTGGGGGACTCTGATTTAACTTGAACCAGGAAGGGGTCTGGGACAGACATTTAATAAACTGGTTTGACCTAAATCAATTAAGTCAGATACTGCATTCAACCAGGTTTATCTTAAACCAGTTTCAGCCATTTTGAAACTGGCTTATGTGCACTGAACTCCTGTTCTGTTACAGGTTTAAACCAGTTTCTGATCATGTAAACCAGTGTATGTGTAACTTCTGTCCTTAGCCCAGGGGAGCAGTTAGGAGAAAAAAGGTGTTTCAACTATATCATATGGATGCTTGTGGTTTTTTTTCTTCCACCTTTCTGGATTAGCCTGTTATACATGCTAATACAACTATACACATCTTGTGCCAAGATGCTTGACTATATTGACCAAAAGGCTGCAGGCTTATTGTGGCCTTCTGAACACTAACTGAATTTTTGTACATGGAAATGAAACAGCAGTTTATGTCTCACATGATTTTTGAATCATGGTATTTGGAGTTATACATGGTTATATGAAGCAAACACATTTCAGGGCTTAAGAGGATCATCACAGTTATGAGGGAAAAAATCCCCTCTCAAATATGAAGCTGAAAAATAGGCCAGGTTTATTGGAGGACTTGCCAGATTTGGTAGACTGACAGCCTGATCTGATATGGCAGATTTTTTCTTTCTGAATTCAATAAAATTCTGAGAAATCACTCAAAGATAATGATGTGTGGAAAAGTGATACTAACTCATCAGTGCATTTTATTAGGAGCAATCCTGTTTTCCTTCTTTTGGCAAGTAAAGTCCTGATCTCAGCAAATAAAGTACACCTATGTAGTGACATAATATCATGGAGGAGGATGAAGATATTCGGTGCTGAGTTTTTATACTCTCTATGTACAACTCCGTCAGCATTTTCTTCATCCTTGCCTAGGAGGTCTTGTTTAGTGAGAAGCAGTCCAAAGTAGGGACAACAAATTGGTGGGTTTATGATTGAAAAAAAACATACAGAATGTCTTGGTACCTTTGGTATTACTGCAGACATGAAACTGCAGCAGCAGATGCACCAGAGTTCTGCTATTGGCCCATAGCTCCATACCTCACATTCCCAAACTGCCAGTCTCAAGCAATGTAGAATTTTTACCTGCCACAAGCAAAAATCTCACAATTTCAGTGCGAGGAATGTCACAATA
This sequence comes from Alligator sinensis, assembly GCF_000455745.1. Taxonomy (NCBI): domain Eukaryota; kingdom Metazoa; phylum Chordata; order Crocodylia; family Alligatoridae; genus Alligator; species Alligator sinensis. Next base: position 17,656 of record NW_005843217.1, read on the forward strand.
CAGCTGTGTACTAGTGCCAAATAATAGTTTATATAGCACTATCAAGGTGTGTCCCTCTATGATCCATTTTGCATAAGGCTCTAATACTATAAAATACATGCAAGCCCAGAAAATGCAAGTAAGCTTTTAATCACAACAAATAGTAGAAGCATGGAGTTGGAAGGAACCTCAAGAGTCATCTAATCCAAGGCTCTGCACAGCATGATTCACTATTTCCAAAGATTCAATGCATGATTCACTGTTTCTAAAGAAATAATCTGGAAGTGTAGATTAGGACCCACACCTCTTTGGTAAACACCCAGACTACTGTGCTACATTGGTTCTCCTACTGCAAACGCAAGTCATCAAAATAGCTCTTTATCCAAGTTCCCAGTCAAGGAAGATGTTCATATGTGTATATTATTAGTACACTTGTAGTGCTGTGTTACCCAGAGCACTCCAGTGACTACACAGAAAAGTAAAGTCAGGGCTCACCCCATAGGATTATGTGAACCCACAACAGGAGAAAGAAAGACACGCAGAAGGTGACAATATAGAATATGCACTATTCTGCATAATAAACAGCTGTGTCAACCTGCCCCTCAACCAACCATTATCAGCTGTCTCTAGGAAGTGCTCTATAGCCATCCAGGTAGAGGCAAGACTTAAAGAAGTATGTGAGTGAAAGAAAGGTGACAGATTTGCAGATTTCCTGTTGTTACTACTGCTAATGTAGGGATTTTATGGTCTGGTCATTAAGATCATTATTAATGGGAGAACTTACAAACATGCAACTCCTTCCTACTAACATTTCATTTCCTTTTGTTTTCTGTACTATATTTTCTCAAGTGCAAATTCTGTTGCTTACAGGAAAGAGCAACAATTCCATCTTTTCCTATGTGCAGTAATACTGGGCACTGCATACTTTAATTCAAGGCTGACAAACTTACCTGGTGCCCTGGACTAAATCTGGACTGTGTGACTTCTTGCAGACCAGATCCAGCTTGGGGGTATGGGGGCAGTTGCCATAGCCACCAACGCAGCAGTGGAGGGGTCTGGCCTAGAAAGGGGTCCATGGTGGCAGTGAGGGATCTAGTGATGGCAGCGAATCTGGAGGCAATGGAAGTCTAGGGGGTGGGTCTGCCAATGGCAGTATGTCCAAGGTTGGCAGGTGCTAGTCCAGCCTACTGCCAATAGCCAGGGCCAGTGGGGTCAAAGAGCCCTGAATTGCACAGCAGGCCATGCCCCTCAACTTCTGGTAGTCTGCCAGCATCCTGCTGAGCTGGATACAACCTGGAGGCCATATGACATTCCTACTTTAATTAATTATGATTTTTAAATCTCACTTAATTTCTAGTAACTGTTTTGCAGGACACAATTTAATCAATATACAATTAATTCAACAGCATCCCAACAGCAACAGGACATGGACTACTTTAGCATTCTGAATAAATCTTCATTTACATATCTTTAAAAAATCTGAGTCAGACTTATTTTTAGTGAGTACAAATATACAATGTGGAATTAATTTTCATATTCTAGATGTGACAAAAGTTCAATAGCTCAGTTAATAAGAATCAATGACATCTATAATCTCACCTGAATAGACTTGAGTGATTTACATTCTAGATCTGTTCCCCACTCCAGGGGTTCTTTATTTTTTAGATCACACAGATTTAGGTTTCAGTGGGTGCATCTACATGTGCACCTTAATGCACAGTATCCTCTTTTACTGCACATTAAAGTGTCATGTAAAAAATTATGCAAATAGGCTAATATGCAGTAAAATAGGCTACAGTGCATGAAGTGTCACTATGAAAGTATGTGCTTTCACTACTGCATATTAGGGCAGCCTAACGGGCATTTATTTACTACAGGCAGTCCTCAGACTTATGACACAATTGGTTCCTGAAAACCATGTCTTAGGTCAAAACGTTGTAACTCGGAACCAATTTTCTCATAAGAAACAATGTTATAGATGGTGGATTGGTTCCTGAACCAAGGCCTGATACCCTATTTTCACCAAAGATACCCCAGAATTTTGTACTCAATCAATTATAGATGAGTAATATAGCTACATTAATGTATTTATATTGTAAATAGCAATCATAGTGATTTGGAAGGACTTCTTTGAGGTGATTTGGCTGGACTTTTTGAAGGGTTCTTGGCTGGAGTCTTCTCAGGCGTCTTAGCTGTAGGTTTTTCTGGAGTCTTGTCTGCTTTCTTAAAAAAAGTGTCCAAGGAAGTTTGGACAGATGTTTTCCAGGGAGATGGGTGACACAGCAACTTGTTTACTGGTGTGGTGTCACATCGGATCAAGTGTTGTGAAGTCAAAACTGACATTAGAAAGTTGAAGTGGCGTGTCAATTTATAAACGTTGTAAGTGCGAAACATTGTAACTCAAAATGTTGTAAATCGAGGACTGCCTGTACCTCACATTGGAGGTACTAAATGTAATATGCATTAGGAAAAGCACATTAGCACATGTATAGATGCACCCAGTATATGTTTTAAAAATTACATTCTTGTTAAGTCAGTACAGTGAGAGATTTAACACATCAGAAAATGTAATTATATATCTGTTCATCTTTCAGGAACACAATACATCTGTCACTGCAGTCACTATTCAGTTCCTATTGACTTCAGTGTAGGTTGGATCAGATCCTAAGAATAGTTCACAAAGTATAACCCAAGCCAGTAAGTTGCCAATATTTCCTGTATGGTGAAGTAGATAGAACTATCTGAGCATTACTTTTGGAGATTCTACTTCTCACATTTCATCTATATTTATCTGAACCTTATAGTTTAGAAATAATCACAAATTATGCTGAATTAGTCCATCTTCCGTAGCAACCTTCCAAATTAAAACAAACCTTCAGTCACTACCAACTTGCCAAATATAAGCAGATAAACTACAGTAGTAGTAGTAGTAGTACTGATTTTAGAATAAATTTGGTAAAAGTTTCAGAAAATCCTCAATGAAATAACAAATTCCACAAATGTTATGAAAGACATCTTCCCAAAAAGGAGACTATAACTTCAGTGGGCAGTCTATTGACTTTACCAACTATGGATATCTGTATTATTTATTCCCTAGTCACATAAGCTTTCAACTGAGATCAAAGACGAGTTGGAGTAAACATGACATTTTGATACATGAACTACACTGCAATAACTCTTGATAATTTCATCATTAATCCCCTTATCTGCCATACATGAATTTTCTGAGAAAGTTCAAACAAATATATGATTTATGGGTGTTGTCCCAAACTTCTCATAGCGAGACACATCTTTATTTTTTTTTAATCTGATTTTCCTATTTTTAAAGCCAATGCGTATCTATCTATTCCATAGATAATAGTCACCATGGAAGCTCAAATTTATCAACAAAAAACTGAAGGACTCAAATTCAATAGCCACCTTTGAAAATCTGGCTGTAGCTTTTAGTCTATTTGTTTTTGCTTCTGTTGTGAAATGCTGAAATCCTTTGCTTAAAGTGATAAACACCCTTGAGAAATTCAGTTGACTCTAGATTTGACTTTGAAATTTTTGCTGTAAGAATTCATTACTCAACACTGTTTACTATCTCCTACCCAGCTAACTTTGTCAGTTATCAGCTTAATGAGTGTGAGTCACTCTACATCTCAAGCAATAGTGATATTGTAATGTCAATAATCATGCCATCATCAGTATTAAATGATGTGCAGGATACATGCAATTTGGAGAAAATCCAGCATAGTAAAGCCATTTTCTGGGTAAAGAACAACATTCTTACAAATTAATTGATGAATTAGTGTCTTGGCTTCAAGAATAAGCTGTCATTCCTTAAAGCAATAAAACAATCCAGACAGTATTTTCCAGACTACTACATGAACCCTCGATTACTAGATGAGTCTCTATTTACACATTGCAAAACAAACTTAATTTTTGCTTGGGAATATACAGAATTTTAGTTGACCCACTTGGTAGCACTGAGCTATAGAACTGGGATATGTAACTGAAAGTAGATTCTCACATTTTAAAACACCTGGCATAGGGATTATTACTTAATTTATTTAATACATCTCTAGCTGTTGGTTGAGAAAAATATTGCAGGCCAGATCGCCAAGTGGAATAAATCAGCAAAACATCACTGAAATCTTGACCACTTATTGGAGAGGAATCTCTCAGCTTTCTCAGATACATTGTTCATTTTGTGATGAAGATGAATGTAGAAAAACAAAATTATTTTTAACAAGGGAATTACTGAAATGTGGAAATGTGGCTTCTAATGCAAAGCTGAGACCCACCTTTTGTGCTGAAAAATCTCCCCAGAATATGGGTCCTCATGAATTTCCCAATACCCCCCACTTTAGATATGTTCATCACATTCATGAACACCACAAGAACAGCTGGGGTAGTGGCATTTCAAGGCTCCTGACCAAAACTAGGAATGGACAACACACAAGGTATATCTCTTTCCCAAATGTTACCCTAAACTTCTCAAAAAGAAAGAGAGAGTCCATCTGTATTTTGTACAAAAGTTAGTGTGGCCACACTCATTTAGTTTTCCTGCCAGAGTTCATATAAATGGGGTTACTTGCATATTTAATTGCTTGCCAAAGTGACTAAGCTTTCAACCATCTAGCCCATTTCCATCAGAGCTGAATGCAAGGCCTGGAGTCTCTGCTTCTCTGTGGGATGAGGAAATTCAGTGTGCACATTTGGAAATATTTTGGAAATCCAAATCCACATATGCAGTCAGCTGCCAATCTAAGTGATGAGATGCTGGAAATCCTTATCCAAACACTGTGATTTGGGCCCACTTAATTTTATGGTGAAGTTAGTGGGGGAAAAATATATATGTTTAACCTCTGAGGGAAAATAGAACGCTAGGAAATACAAAATACTTTTGGCAGTCTATATAATATTAAGATAAAAAAGGATAAAGAAGTCAGGATCAAAGTTGCTAGACCCAGTATTTGATCTGTCTTAGTGCTATATTCCTGGCTTGATGCATAAGCTTGGACAAGTCACTTTATCCCTTGGTGCCTCCATTTCCCCAACTGTAATATAGGCCTAATGATACTGATCTTCTTTGTAAAGTGCTTTGGAAGCCAGGGAGAAAGAGTGAGATGTGAGAACGAGGCAGCATGATCATCAGAAGCATAAAAAATGGAGGAGGGGCACAAAAATAGCAGCAGTTGTGCTGCTGACATGGCCACTGCCACAGTGCCAGCACCTGTCCAGGTCACTCAAATACCTAGTTATTAGGCCTGTGCGAAATGGCAAGTATTTACTTTGGATTCAGATTTGGATTTGGCCAATGCAGAGGACAGTGATTCAATTCAGAGATTTGGATCACTGTCCTGATTCAATTCATCCAAAAGATTTGGCACCACTTTGGAGATTCTGCCATAGATTAAATAGGCAGCTAACAGCTGCCTCCAGCTGGCAAGTCTGTTAGAGTTGGGGGAGGCCGGATGGAAGGGGCATGGGGGAGGGAGGGATTGGTGCTGGGGCTCGGGCATGCTGCCCAGCCGGGGCGGGGTATGGGACTCAGGGAGGGGGTTGGGGGGGT
>NW_005843217.1:23510-27033 GCF_000455745.1 Alligator sinensis
AGGGCAGAGCCCCCACTCCCAGTGCCGCTGCGCCCCTTCCTGCACTCCCTGCCCCAGCTGGACAGCTTGTCCCAGCCTCAATCCCTCCCTCCTCCCTTCCCCAACCCCAACAGACTTACCAGCTGGAGGCAGCTGTCAGCTGCATTTTTAGTCTATGGTCAAATCTCTAAATCAGCCGAAGCTTTTCTGAATTGATTTTCTGAATTGATTCAGAGCTTTTAATTGGTCTCCTGATTCAATTCTGATTTGGAGATTTGGTCCCCAAATCTGGCCGTATCTCCTCCAAATCTAATCATCTACTGAAGCTTTGCACAGCCTTACTATTTATGCCTCTGATTATTATTAAAGATACAAGCATTTTCTATATATTCTCTTGATTGCTTTGGGGCTTGTATGATTGCTGTACTTATTCTGGAGCTGCATTTCAGTTCATCCTCTTAAGGACAGCGTTAGGGAGTAGGCACAGAAATGCTCATTGACACTCCCTAATTGGCAGAAACCACAAGACAAATGTACAGAACAAGGGCAAAAGGTAGAAGGTGGACATGCTCCAGAACTGAGGGTATCAGTACTGTTATGAGTTCACACGCTATGAAGAGAGACTGAGAGAGAAATGATTGGGCTAACATGACTAAAATCTTACAACATGAGGTTCTGTGTTATAAGAAGAAATACATATGAAGGCTAGAGTGAGCACAGGAAAAGGAACGCCCAAATTCCAATCCCAACTTTGCTAGCGATGGTTGTATAGCCTTCAACCAAGCAATGGAATGGTGATAGTATTTACCTACCTACCTAGTAAGGATATTTTGAGGATTAATTAATTAATTTTTTGTGAAGCTTGTAAACTCTCTGAAAACAAGCTTTATAGAAATGCCAGTTATTAATATCATGTTCACTTTATACAATAAAAAGGGTTTTCTGCTTTTTTTTTTTGTAGGTTTGGTTATGAAATAGATGTACTAAATTCTCATATCAAATATTTATGAACCATCGTACTGCACTGAGCATCCTATTAGAAATTTATATTGCTAATTTCTATTTCTCTTGAAAAGATGCTGGAACTAAACTGACAAGTTATGTCTTCCCCTTGGCTTCTTTTACCTCTGTTTAAACCCAAGTATATGGGATGTGGGTGTAATCTACAAAACCTAACTTTAAAAGAATTCTTGAGAACCACTTTTTTATTCAGAAAGAGGGGCATGTGCTAAGCTACAGACCTGAGATTGGAAGGAAATTCATGAAACATTTACATGCTCTTTTGAGATGTCCAAAAGCAATTTCACAGGACTGGATGGCTTTATTCTTTTCAACTATTTCCTGTAGTTCCATTTTTCATTATATCAGACATCATTCATTTTCCAGCCCATGTGCATGTTTGATTGATAGAGTCAAACCTCCTTGCATAACTGTATCATGTTCAGTTTTGATTAAGTGAGTTCTAATCCAGGAACAAATAATTAATGTTCTTCTAGTGTAGTTCAAGCAAGCATTGGCTTTGCTACAAATAGTTGTTGATCCTTTTGGTAGCAGAAACAAGTAACTGCGGAAATTCTGTTTCTGAAAGGTATAGCACAGACCTCACCGCTCAGGAAAAGCTATGTTATCTTCACCCAAGTGGTGCTCTCCTCTTCCTGGCTTGCTATCTAATTAACAACCTTAGTTGGCTATGAGTCCTTGCAGTACTCTGCCTCTCCAAGCAGCTTTGCTATTCACCTCATAAATGCCTCAGAACAACTGGAAAAGCATCTCTTCTCTTTCTAGTGCTGGTCCTTATAGAAGATGACAACCAACTGCTGCTATTAGTTACTCAAGTAGTCAAGTAGTGAATCCAACCCTGCTGCAGAATCATGTGCATGCCAATATGAGGTCGCATGATGGAAGTTTCTCTCTCTCTCTCTCTTTCTTTTGTTTTTACAATGTACTGTATTTAAAAAATAGCAAGGAAATGGCATGCCCACAGACACACACACACACCAACCTACACCAACCAACCATTTTTAAGGCTGTAGTCAAGTACTCAAAAGCCAGGACATACCAGCTCTGCAGTTGTTCTGGAAACCTAAATTTTGTCCCTTTGTACATGTGTATTATGATGCAGTCATTGGTTACATGGTCATACACTTGATCTCTGTCTAGACTGCTCATTTAGCGGACAGCTTGACCATTTTGTTTTCTCCTTAGTGTATGGCTCCATGGTTTCTTTACTGTACACTATGCTTAATTCTGCTCTGCAGATAGAATTACTGGTTTTCCCTAGGATTTCTATGATGCTTTTGACTGGAAGTGCTACACAAACATTCGTGAATTTTTTTTTCTTCCACAAACCATGTAAAATAAAGTGACAGCATTGCAAATGGAGAAGGATCGGCAGAGAAAGAGAAAAAGGTATAACTATCCATAAAATTGGTACTTCATTTTAAAATACTTAATACTTTGTGTCAGGGTCTCTAGAAGTCAGCCAAGCCTGGGCTAATTACCTAGGCAGACATATCTGCCTTGGGTCTCAGGCTGACAAGCTCTGCCCCAGCTAGTTAATTGGCTAGGTTCCTGACTGGCTGCTGAGAACTTAGTCTCCCCATTTCTTCCCATGTATGGCAGCTGCCTCCAGGCTAGCCAACAGTTTTGATCCTGGTCTGCTTGGGCAAGCCTCCTGATGCCTATGGTCTCTGGCTTTCCTGGTTCCTGATCCTGGTTTGGCTCTCTCCTTGGACTCTGGCTTTGAATTTCCCTTTGCTTTGGTTTCCTCATTTCTGGATCCTCCTTGCTTGGTTCCTGGGTTCTGGCTTGTGGTTTGCCCCCTTGGTTCTAGTAACTCGGTTGCAGCCTCCTGAACTCTGAACCTCTCAACTCTGTGTTTGGACCCTGCCTCTAGATTGCTCATTGGATCCAGTAACTTGGTCCCTGATTCCTGCCCCCTCTTAGGGCCTGTTGGAAGTAACCACTAGGCCAGTCTGACTACATCCTGGCCCCTTCCACTATGAGATGCTTAATTTGAAGGATGTGATCTTTTAAAATATTTAGCCTGATGGAACAGGTATGTTCAAACTGTATGTCCTGCTGAATTCAGCTGTAGCTCACTTATCAACAAATCAGACAGCAGCATATCAAACTGAGCACCCAGAAAATATGAAATACACAATTAGTGTACAGATGTGAAGTACACCTAGGAATCCTGTGTCAGAGGATGGCAGTATAATCCATTGGCAATGCATAGGGGGTGCATGCAGGTGCACATGCACCCGTTGCACCGCCGAGGCGTCTGTGGGTGGTAGCCACTCGCCACCCCCCTCACCATAGCTGACACCACCGGCGGCATCTGCAGGAGTTTCCCAATCACCACTGGCCACCGCTGCCACTGCTGGCATCACTTGTGGATAGTAGCTGCTTGCCACCCCTTTCCCCCTGCCACTGACAGCTCCACAGCTGCCTGCAGGAGCTCACTGCTCGTTGCTGCCATGCTCCCACTGCCAACAGCACCGCTGCCTGTGAGAGCTTGCCGTGCCCCCCCCCCCCCCCCCCC
>NW_005843217.1:27231-28499 GCF_000455745.1 Alligator sinensis
AATAATTGCCCGGCCCTGGTATAATCTGTTTTTTCCAAGGCAGCACTCAGCTGCCTCCATTATGAGAGCATCTATTCTTCTTCCTGCAGTCTCAATCTTCATGCACATCATACCTTGTTACTCCTGTACTTAGAACAAGGCTCCTATCAGCAACAGTCTCTTTCACTGCTCAGTTCTGATTCAGCCTGAAAGCACCTGAAAAAGGCTGAGGTCTTATGGAAAAAAAAAATTGTGTGTGATCGCTTAATTAATGGCTGTATTATAATCCTTATGCTAAGAAGACTACATTAAAGTTGCACAAACAACCCTAGTCCTGGCACTTCCTGGCTTCTGAGTGCTTGACATTGCAGTGGATGTTCTTTAAATTTAATTTTCAATGTTTATGTATATACACATAAGACTTATGTATATGTAAAAAAAAAAAAAAATTACAGAACAGTTATTTATATGCATTTAAAGTTGCAATGGCTCAATTCCAAGACAGCCCCGTATGTGTGTGTATGTGTATTTCTATAAGTGTAAGTGTATTTGTACACACACACACATCTGTACACAGAACTGTCCTGGAATTGAGCCATTGCATCTTTAGATTATATAAATAACAGTTCCATATTTTTTTTACATATACATAAGTCTCACACACACACACACACACACATAAACTTAGGGCTCTTTGATACATCCTGGAACTAATTCTATTTCCCTTGAGATAGGGAGTGAAAGAAACATTTGGGACTTCCCATAGCTTATTAGAGAAGAATATTTAGGGAACACAGAATGCCTGATCCTTATTTCACTTAACTTGGAATGTCACTGGAGTTCATTGGAATTGTTCCTAACTTACACCAGTATTAGTGAAAGTAAAGTTAAGCTCGTGAATGATGTCTTATGGGTGATTGCTCTCTAGGGTTTCCAACTGTTTTTAACAAGCAAATATAACATCTCTGGTATATTTGTATGAGAAACAGACATCATCTGACTTGCTTCTGTCATGTTAGCACAAGACCTGCCCTATCTCAGATATGCTGACTGTGATACCACATCATTACTTTGAGTCCTGTCCTATTTCTATATTTTAGAGCCTGACCACATCAAAACTCAGAAATGACTGAACAAAGCACGTCTGCCTAAATACCCTCAAGCAAGGTTTACATACATATATCTGCAGAATTTATATGTGGGATTATCCTGGAATGCAGCTGTTGGATATTTTTCATAGAAGCAGATTCAATGGATTCAGCCATATAAACAATCATTGGGATCCTGCT
>NW_005843217.1:28530-44928 GCF_000455745.1 Alligator sinensis
TCGAAATGTCTGGAGAATATTTTCTTGTTGCAATTAGGTAGTTACAGAATTTCTAGTCTTGGTGCTTAATGGATTTTGATCAATAAGCATAATACCTTGACAGCAGTATATGTAGAAATGGATCACAATGCAGACATCTCATAAACTGTTTAAACAACTTTGTGATTATATTTAGAGGGATTTGGAGACTAATAGAATATAATATATTCTGTTCTAATAATATAAATTCTATGCCAACAAAATGTAGTGCATTTTAGATAAATCATAACTTTCATTAGAAACATGAGGACTCCTTGTCACAATGCTGTCATTCTATTTTTATTAATTCTTCTACTGTAACACCTATTCAGGGATGAGGACATACTCATCCAAAAACCTCTGTTAATAGAACATAAAAGTTGCAAAGTGAAACACTATGAGCGCAGACAGAAGTTACATTTGTTGCATGATCAGCCCCTTGAAAGTGCTCTACAGCCATGCCCTGACAGAAGTGCATGGCTTCAACATGCTTTACAAGTCCCTGATCACATGACAAATTAACCCTCATTATATAAGGTTTGAGATGAAGACATTCCAAAGTGCTTTTATTAACTTCTGTCTGCTCTGGTGGCGGGGCTAATTTAGCCCAGCCCCACCCCTGGTACTGTCTGAATCATGGGAGGGGGATAAAAGGGAGGGGGGAGCTCGGGCTGGGGTTTGCTCAGCCTGCACTAGAGGGGAGACCAGTGTATTGGAGCCCCCCCCCCACACACACACACACTTTAGGAGTTCTCCATTCCACCCACCCTCACTCCAGCACAGGCTGAGCCAAACCCCAGTGCAAGGTCCCTCCCCTCCTATCATGCAGACGGCACTGAAGTTGAGGGGATGGAAAGCTGGGCTAAAGGGAGAAGCTGCAGGCATGCAGCTCCTTGGCTGGATTAGTTCCAGAACGAAGCTCAGTCCCCCACTCTCCACCCAACAGCAAATGTCTGTTGGGTCAGGAGCATCCATCTAACTCATGGCACTTTCTGTGAGGTACTATGAGTTAGACTAGGGAGCTGCACATTTGTCAGAATCCTGCAGTAACCAAAATCTAACAAGACTGTACTGAGAGCATATCAAATTAAAAATATCAAAGGCTTATAACTTGTTCAAATATAAATTTTCTTTTGCATAAAGCAGGGAGGCACTAGATCTTCTCAAGTAAGTATTTGTAAGGTGTATTTTGTAGGCCTGTGCGAATAGGGAAGTATTCGATTCAGATTCAGCCAATTCAGAGGATGGTGATTCAATTCAGAGATTTGGATCACTGTCCCGAATGGATTCAGCCAAATCGACTTCAGAAGATTTGGCGCTGATTCAGAGAGATTTGGAGATTTGGCCATAGACTATAATGGGGAATCACTAAAATACCTATAACTTTGTCATGTTTTGGCTAATTCAGATAATGATTTCAGGGGTAGTAGCCCCTTCTGAGAGCATGAGGTCTGCCAAGTTACAAGGAGATAGGTGCAGGGGTTTCTGGGAAACAGCACCTCAGGCTGCTAACAAGCAAAACTTATGGCACTTGTGTGTGTTAAGGCACAGCAGGGTGAAAACTGCAGGTATGCTAGCCCCTGCTGAGGCCGTAAAGCCTGCCAGGTTTCAAGGAGATAGATTCAGGGGTTTCTGGGAAACTTCACCTTAGGCTGATGACAAGCAAAACTTGTGACATGTGACACTGTGTGTGTGTTAAGGTGCACCCTCACTGGCACTGGGGTCTATATACAACATGGTATGGTGCTCCAATGAGGCCTCCTTCTCCCCTACAGCCTCAGTCCAGTCCATCACTTTAAATAACAACAGGTAAGCAGTGCACTGCAGCACAGTAGCACCAGTAGCATCTCAGACAGCCAAACTGTCATAGACTAGAGCATCTTTTTCCTTTCCTGCAGGAGCTTCTCCAGCAGCTGCCAGAGAACTCTCCCTGCCCACCCCAGCCCTGGGGCTTAGATGTGCCCAGGGCCCTGCCTCCTTTTGGTCAGTTGGCTGGAGACGGGTGCTAGGGGTGTTGTTCTAAGGACATGGCACTGCCAGACAAGATTCGTTGGGTGAATCTGGTATCTTTTAGTAGACCAACTGAATAGTTACAGAAATATATTTTAGCAAGCTTTTGGGTTGAAAAAGCCTTAGTCAGGCTGAGGAAGCACCTGCAGTTGGTGTGTGTGTACTTTTCCTGGATGGAAGAAATAGTAAAGAAGCCAGAGGCTGGCATGCAATGCAGGCAAGAAAGCCAGTCAGTGAAAATGGAAATGGAGGTGTCAGGGGGTGAGAGAGACAGGCTGGGGTAGAGGGGGAAGGGTGATGTAGAAGGTAAAAGTGGAGAGGTACCTGGGGAGTCACATGTCCGGCAGGTTGTAGTGTGTCATACATCCAATGTCTATATTGATTCCATGAGGTTCTGTATCTATGAGGCTGATGAAGTAAAGTTTATAGGCCCGGCTGTGAAAAGTGGTTTGTAAATTCAAACAAGCACCGAACCTTGCTAACCTGACCTCATCACCAGAAGCCAACTTCCTACAGCTCAAAACAGAAAACCTGCCAACAATCTCTAGTACCCCCACAAACTGTACACCAGAAGCTATCAAAGACAAGAATACCCAACTACCTGTGGGGGCACATTCCTCATGGAAAAAAACACTCTGTCTCCATTCTTCCAGGCCTGATCCTGAAAGGGAATTTACAAACCACTTTGTTTGGCCTGGGCCCCTGTGCTTTTCTGTTAGGCTATGTCCCCAGAATTTTTTTTGCCAGGGCGCTCAGGTCCCCTGGTTCCAGATCCAGCTCCTCCTCTGGCAGTGGGAGGCTCATGCTGGGAGATGAAATGTGGGTGGAGGAGACAGTCACTTTGCTGTTGGTGCCTATTTCTGGTGTTAGGGGAGGTGGTGCAGGTGCAGGGACACATCCTTGCTTCCCTGGCAGCAGAAGATTCATGGCTGCCAGGAAAGAGGATGCATCTATGCTGGGCAGGGGGAGGACTTGCACCTCTAGCTCTCCCCCTACCTCCTCTAGCCCCTCACAGTCACTGGCCAGCTAGAGGTGTCAGTCTCTCTCTCCCCCCCCCACCCCCGCATTCCCTCTCCTTCTCAATTTCTGTTCCCCTGAAAGAATGCCTTCTAATTTTTTTTTCTGAATCTATTCAGAGCCTCCAAATTGATTCGGAGGGTTTTATTCTTCTTCCGATTCAATTCAGTGATTCGGCCTCCAAATCGGGCCGAATCTTCTCCAAATTGAATCTCAGACCAAAGCTTCACACCCCCCTAGTATTTTGCCTGGTCTATATGCTTAGCTACCGTTGCCTCCAACTGATGCACTAGTCAGTAGAAGATGCTTCCTTCCTACAGACCCAAACTGAATTCAGGAATCCAGAAAACCAGCATTCTGTTGCTGCCTAGAAAATAATTATGTATCATTCATCCTTCGGAGTACGTGTCATTCATCACTGTCCAGGTATCATAGCTGGTCCACGGAGATTATACCACAGTGATTCTATTAGTTTAAGTAATAAAGGTCAGCAATGGGTGGATATATAATCTAGGGCTCATGCTTTTCTGATGACCAACAGAAGGATTGTTATTTTCCCTGTCTTTCTTTTATATAGCGAAAGAACATCCTCAGATACAGATATTCTAGGCTGACAGTTATGGTGAGATGTGCAACACAATGCAGGTGTTCCAAATTTTGACGTTTGTCTCACATTTCAGTGTCATGTGTCACATGCCAGCTGGTGTGAATGTTGAGAAAGATGGACTGGCCACACTAAAAGAGGGCATCCTTACAGGGTTGCCATATAATGTTTTTTTGCCTATGTAGTGCCTACCCTTCCCTGAACCAATACCTAGTTGTATGCTAACATATAAATTGACAAATGATCAAGGTAACCATGATAAGATCAAAAAAATGTCTTTGGCAAAGTATACAGTCATGGCACCTACATGTCCTGGTAATTATGTTTGCTTTTTTGATGGTTACTTCCCCAGAAAGTTTAAATTCACATGAGTGGGAGGAGAGGTATATTTTCAAAGAAACTTTGATTTTTGCAATAATGTTCTTGGAGGTTTGGGGGGAGGGGTTGTCTGTTTCTTTACAAAGGCTGAACAGCAGTTAGTCTCAGGTTAGTTGTATGGATTTAGGATCATAGACTTGCTACACATGAGGTCTCTGTACTAGAGAGGCAACTCTAAACCTGCTATATTCCTTTAAAGTGTATATTGGCTCCAGTGTAGGGCATTTGAGGAGACAGGCTCATTTTTCTTCATTAGAGTGGCAGTGAGGCCTTTCATACTTTGTATGTGTGTGTAAGCGTGCAGTGTTTCTTACTTGCCATTGATAAAGAAAAAGGAGATATCTTCAAATGACAACATCCCCAGATGATGGAAGCAGATGTGAGCGAGATACAGCTTTAACTGCTAGTAGGCTGCACCTGTTACTGCATTTGTTAAGACTGGTGCACATCATTAGGAATAGGACAGTTGGTGAGTCACATAAAACAACTCGCTTGTTCTGGCAAACAGCAGCCAACTCAGTTTTGCTGCAAGGTGTTTTTTTTAAACGGTCAGGTTGTTGTTGTTATCTTTATGTAAAGTTAATAAAAAACAAGCCTAAAGCTCTGAATGCTATTTTGCAAAGATCTAAGTTTGAGTTTCTTTTTTTCTTATATGGATACCAAACTGAAGGCTCATATTGGAAATCCTTGAATTTTGGTGTGTTCTCAAAAGCCAGATTCTGATCTGAAAGGTTCATTTCAGGCTCTAGGCACACCCATATTTCTTCTTCTTTATCTTTTGCAGGACACAGATTCACATTAAGATGCATATTGTTCTACAAATAAAAAGGCAGAAAGTATTTTTGGCAATCCCTCACAGTCAAGGAGGTTACTCCCATGGGTCAAGTAAAGGGTTGTAAATGAGTCTGTTGATGGCTAAGAAGGCCAATCCTAGAGCCACAGAGTCTCTGGCAAATGCCACAGGTGCTGGTTAAAGGGAGGGTCAGACCATGGATTTCTCAGTCTTGTTTCCTTTCGTTCCATTTCTATCATTTTCCTGCAAGATGGTTTTCAGTGATTTGGATATAGACACAGCTTTAAATGTTTTTTCTACATACCTCGAAGTAGCAGGTGTGGCTTGTGAACACTGCAATGCTGGGGCACATGAAATGTCCCACAGGAGTGTAGGGGGGCCCTTCCATGTGCTCAGTGGCAAACCTGGAAGTACTTCCAGCCCACTTCCTGGTCTAATGGGGAGCGCACTGGGAGACCTGCCATGCCCCCCCCCCCCCCCCACCTCCCAAACCCCCCCCCCCCCCCCCCAGCTTGGCAATTGGCCTCAGGGGGACCCCAGACCCAGGAGGCACCAGTCACCAAGCTGAGGGGCATGGGGGGTGGGGGGGAAGGCCTGCACGCTCCCTGGTGGAACTGGAAGTGGACCAGAAGTGCTTCTGGTCCACTTCTGGGTCTGCTGCTGAGTGTACTGCAGCATTCACGAGCCCCTGCTACCTAGAGGTATGTAGACAAAAATGTTTAAAGCTGTGTCTATGTCTAAGTCTCCAAATCTTTCCAAATACCCTTAGGACAGACTCACAGACTTATTTCCAGGTTTGTTGTACGAAGAGTGGGTGTGGGTATGTGGGGCATTAGTCTTGCTGATACTCACTGAAGTGCTCTGCAAGCAATATAGACATGGCCTTGGACTACATTCTGACAAGGAGGCTATCTAGATTTGCACCATCCATGACCCTACTGAAGCCAGTGGGAGTTTGATGTTTCATGCCTTATTTCTAGGCATGTAGGTGATGAGCAGGGCCCCCTGCTTGTTATTTCTTTCCCTGAACAGGAGGCAAAAGTTAATGGCTAGTCAGTGAAATGAGCAGAACCATGGTTCTGTTGCCTCAGCTAAAAGGGGGAAGGTATGAATTGCCACAGCAAGGCTGCGATTAGAGTGACATGGGTTTCTAAAAAAGTATATATGCCACAGTAGGGGCTAAAAAAAAAACACGACAAAAAGAAAGCCTGTAGAAAAAAGAGCAAAAATTAAAATAAAAGGAAGAAAGAACACTAGAAAAAAAGAAACCTGTCAGGGCCTTCAGCAATGTAGTAGCATGTGCAGGCCCTTGTGTGGGCCCACTGGAGTATACTCTTCCAGTGTTTACTTCTGTATACAGAAGCAATTATGGACATGTGGCCCTCAGGGAGCATCAACACTGCAAGGCTGCCAATTGTAAAACAAACTGTACAAATGTAGCCTTATTAGAGTGACAATCTGAGCAAAGTGTGGGAGGCTGTAGTATTTATCAAGTTTCCTAACTATTTGTCATTTAGCTTGTTCCACTGAGACATGGCTACAGCCTGAAACATGGCCAGGGATATGAAATGGTAGTTTCAAACTCCCCCAAAACTCCTGAAAAAATAAAACAAGGACTTTCTTCTGTGTTCAGTATGTTGCCTTGAAATCTATTTTGTGCTTTGTGGGTGATTCTACAAGTGCTGGAACCCTACCATGCCCTCTTATTTCAAGACAAAATCGCTACAGACAGCTCACAATATCATCTCAGTGGAGTACCTACTTTCCAGGAGTATAAAAACTGTGGGCAAGATTTATACACAGTTTGTCTGATCGCTATATTACCATGTTACAATTTTCTACATTAAAAGAATAGGAACTCCCCAGAACATGAGTCATCCATTTCTGAATGTTAAAAAAATTTCATGGTAAACACTGCTTTAAATACATTGATAAAACAGGATCATAGGAAAGTAGGGCTGGATGGGACCTCAGGAGTAGTTCATCTAGTCTTGCTCCAGGCAGGATCATCCAGGGATTAAATGAGTGGTGCCCAGCATCGGCTCAGTGTCAAAGTGGAAGGGGCTGTAGCTTGGCTCCACCCAGCTTCCCAGTGAATGGAGGGAGGAGTTCTGCGGGCTACTGTTTGGTAAAGGCTTGAGTGTCTGGAGTATAAACCAGGGGTTGACAACCAGGCAGCTTTGGACCCAGCCTGTGACATTTGGTAGCAAGGGACTTCAGCTGCAAACACTCGTTGTTCTGCTGCAGAGATGAGCAGAAGCAGCAGCAAGGTCCCAGTGCCCAACTTCTTTCCTGCCTTTGACTCAAGGTGGGTCATTTTGGCCTGCAGTTGTTATAAACTGTTGAAGGGTCAGAGAAGCTGAAAGAGAAGGGAGCAAGGAAGAATAGCTACAAAAGTACTAGTAGCACAAGCCTGAGAAAAAGCCAAGACAGCAAGCCTTGGGTTTAGTGCTAGCTAGAGCAGCCTTGGAGAAATGAGGAAGGAAACCATGTCCTGTTTGATTTTCCCTGAGTTCATGCAAACATGACCTTGTACACTCTTTGTAGAGAAACAGAATAGCCTCAAATATAACTGGCTCCACATCAGTTTTTCTGTCTTACCAAAAACCCCCTGTAGGGCTGCCAGCTTCAGATTCTTAGCATCTCAGGTCACAAAGCAGTAATGTTACTGTGATTTATTTTATTATGTGTGTGAACCTGTGTGAGAAGTATGTTTATAGGTGACTTTTTAATTTAAAATAAATCAATATTAACTTAGGAAGTATCTGCTGGAATTGGTTTTGGAGTGGGAAAAGTAATTTAGGGCTTGTGATTGGCTCTAGAAATATTTGTTTTTTCTATGGACAGATATAGGAAAGTTTTGTATCTCAGTAATGCATATTTGTAGAATATCCACACTTTCCCTCTTAGAAGATTAGATGGTCCATGAAAAAGGGTGCGTCTACATGTGCATCAATGCAATTTTGCTACTGTGCATTAAGTTTAGTACCTCTAATGTGAGGTACTACATAAACGTTCATTAGGCTGCCCTAATGCGCAGTAACGGAAGTGCACACTTTTTTTTAGTGACGCTTAATGTGCAGTAGCCCAGTCTCCTGTGGATTAGCTTGGTTTTTTATGCACCAGTTTAATGTGCAGTAGAATAGGCTACTGCACATTAAAGCTCACGTGTAGATGTGCCCAAAGAAAATATCATGGAAATCTGTTTTACTCTTCCTAGAATAAACACTCAGCCTTGGGGATCCAGTCTGATATTCTAAAAGGCTGTTTCCATTGCTGGGATTGGTACTTTAATTCCTCATTTGTGCTGATTAAAGTTTAGATTAGAAGTGATTTTCTTTAATGTTTTCAAAGGGAGGAAAGAACGTCACACATTGCTAAGTGTCATTCAGCTACCAGTAAAGCTGGCAGGGGTGCTAATTAGAGGTAGCACCAATTTGGCTGACCTGCATTGGCATTGAAATGTTTAAAGAAACTACCTTTTCTGTTTATCTGAGTAGAAAGTTTCTTGTTTTATGGACATGAATTTAATGAACATTCAGACATGGAGACACAAAAATAAGAGATACCCAAAGCATTTCCTTTTCTGTAATCAAAACAATAAGTTTTACTTATTTGTTTCTACATCAGTGGAAACTATAAGCCCTAAATAGTAACTCATTATCTTATATGATGAACTCACATGCCATGAAAAGAGTCTCTACCACTCAAAAATCTACACCCTATACAGAGGAGAGAGGGATTGATCAGAGAATTTCCTCATATGTACTCTTATGGAACTGCTAATATTTATGGACAAATTAGGCTTTAGCCTGTTTTCCTCTTTAAACTTTTTTTAGGAGTAATAAATCTATATATAAGACGGATAGAATACAGAAAATAGGCAGCCTCAAGACAACAGCTAAAATACACACCAAACTCCCTGCAGAGGTAGGTGAGTTTTCAGGCTGGACAGAGGTAGAAAAAAAACACTTTTAGTGTTTAATGGCTAAAATAAAGAAAAATAAGCTGCCCCTTGCAATCTTAAAGATCTATTTCAAATACAAAGAAGCCTTGGCTATATTGGCCTATGTAAGCTGCTATTAATAAAAAAGATTGCTTGCTATTCATAGCATTTCCTGAACCACTGAGGCTACAACACTACTATCTCTAGTAGAACCCAAATCCTATTACAGAAGACCCAGACAAGTCCTCAGTCCTTTTTATAATCAGAATTTACCCATAATCCTCCACCCCAAAAAATATAAACCTGTATCTTTGTTCAAAATAAACCCAATTAACCCATATGTGCAGCAGACAGACCTACTAACTCATTGCTACAGTGTAATATAAAAGTTAGTTTAATAAAATTACATTCTTTAATTTCAGTTTCTGACACAAAATATCTGCCCAGTTACTGAGCTACATTTCCCAACAAGGGACAAGCCAAAGGTCAGAGTTCAAGATCTCTCCTGGGTATCAAGAGTCCCACCTTTCAGTTCTGCTTCTTTTATATAGTAAGCTATAAGAAGCTGCAAGTGGTGCACAGGAAAAAGGGAAGGTTGGCTTATAGCAGAGTTTGTATCAGTTTGCCAGTGCTATAGACATATTAGAACTAGATTGGTAGCTTTCCTCTTCAATGATGTATATACAAGCCCAACATTTCAAATCTTGTATGAGCTATAATATAAGTTAGTTTCTGCAATGCAGATATCTGTGTGTTATAAACTAGCTCTGTTTGGATAGCAAAGTGTGGTATGATTTTAACAATAGTATCATATTTCCTTATATCAAGTTCACCAAAAACAAGAAACCAGTCCTAAATTGGAAAGGCCTCTCAAAGATATTTAAAGGCACTTTTAACATCCTTATTAGCTGAGAATACTACTTGGTAGAAGAAAATGATGGTTCTTGAAATCCTCAAACCAAGGAAACTGAAAACACTTGGGCAATAACAATAATATCCCCCTCCTCCTGCTGCCCTCCTCGCCCCCAACAAATGAACAAATCTGAAAGCTAATCACCTGTGGCGATACTGTGGCTGACCTATGTTTCTTGTCATTTCTGTTTGTCCTGTCCAGGAGCCTATCCCTTCCCCCCGGTCTCCAAAGCAAGCTACTAAACCACATACAAGCAATGGTAATGGGTTGGCTGAAAGCTGCTGTGCCCTACGTGACTCAGGTGGACAAAACAAAAGACTACAGACAGAAACCATTCTTTAGCTTTATTTTGTTGATGTAGTGGTAGTCTGTTCAGAAAATGTATATTATATGCTAGATGCTGTACCTTGTGCTGTCTCCTGCCTGCATAGACCAGTAAGGACAGCACAGCAGAAATGTTCAGTTTCTTGGTTACTTTTAGCAGTTTCTTATTCTCCTTATATCTTCATTTTCCCACCTATTCAGTTTGCAGTCTGGAATAGAAGCATCACTTTGGGACTAACTGTAGATTGTCTGTTGCTATTATTTCATAGTTATAATATTGTCAATTCTTGCATACTGCACTGGGGTCAGGTATAGACATGTACCTGATTTCAAAGAATTTGACTAGTAGCTTCTAAAAATTATATAAATACCATCCCTGAGAAACCATTCTCATGCAAACCTTAGGCTGAAATAGCTTCATGTAAAAAAAGTCTTTGACCAACTTCAGGTACAGAAGAAATTAATAAAAACTGTGATTTAATGAAGGACAATTTGGAAAGAGAAAACAGATCTACATTCAATGAATTGTTCACAACAAATAATTGGCACAGCTCTGTGTATTTTAATGAAATTAGTGTATTTTAATGAGAAAATTAGAGTAGATACACAATCATTTTAATTAGATGATTAAGAACTGCAGCCTCCTGGGGAAGAAGTTTGAATAATTTGTGCACCTGCATCTCTTAAAAGGAGCAAAATGTGGAGAATTTCACGCAATGCCTCATCAGTTCATTTAGAGGTCACGGTATTTGTCATTTGGAATTGAAGTGGAGGAAAAAAAGAATGGGGAATATACTGCAAGACAATTGGCGACCATGTCACTAATATAAAGTGAGAAACCTGCAAGGTTAGCCAAATGAGGTGAAGCCTTACACTCTGGTAGATGGCATTTCTTTTTCTATTGGTCTGTAAGATGATAAGGATTCAAGGTTCTTCTGATCAATTTCAAAACTTCAGGGGATGTAGCAGGCATGGAATGTGCAGAATCTTGTTGATTTTGGTGAAAATCAAAAATAATAAAAGAGAAAAAGTAGGCATACAGATTCCCTATTCTATATTTAGCAAACATACATTTCTCCTCTGTGATTGTGTCCAAATAAAAAAAAAATAGCTTGAAAGAGGCAAGGAAACAACTTCCTACTTAACACTGCTCTGTCTCTTAATCCTGTCCACCCTTCTAGTTGGCTTTAAAGCATTGACATCCCAAGTACCTTCTCTCCTAGATGGAAAGAAAAGAAGTAATGGTGGAGGGAAAATGGAATGGGGGAGAGGAAAGGGGTATGCAGCAGGGTCCTAGCACTGTGGGAATGAGAATAGAGGAAAAGACTGTATGGGAGCACATGGGAGTAATGTGCCTCAGAGTTACCCATATCCTCTGAGATGGTGGCTAATCAATTTGTTGAATCCTGTTTTATTCAATATTAGGATATTCTGGTAACAGGTGCTAGGCTGTCAGGTGAGAGAGAGAGGTTTCATATGCAAGGAAACAAAGTAAGATAAAAATCCAAATAAATACCTTCATGTAAATATTTTCAAGCAGACAATAGGTTCAGAAACCATGTAGAGTCTCAGGTACTCAGCAAGTTGCCACCAGGAAGGAATGATAAAGCCAGGAAACTCTTTTCTTCACAAGCAGTCTCCTGTAAGCTATGCTATCTTTCTTTTTCCGAAAGATACATTACAAAGAAAAGAGAAACAAGGCATAGCTATACATATATCTAGATTATGGCCATCACCTTCCACAGAGGGGTCAGAATTCCAGAAATGTTACAATATGAAAATAAAAGGACACTTAAACCTGTTAACTGTGTATAAACAAGCTTACTCTATCATAGCTGTAGAAATCTCCTGGACAGCTGTTTGGTGCTTTAACTGGGACTTTATAAGACCTGACACACAGGCTTCAGGAGACAAAGTGTTTGGACTCTCATGTTCTCATCACATATACTACTTTATTTCCTGCCTTCCTGCATGAAGTTGCTTCCTTAGGAGATAATACAGTTTCCTGGAATTGCCATTTAGGGTACAGACAGAAGTGACAATTTTTGCCTGATCTGACCACAGGAAGCTGTCTATAGCAATCTAAAGCCATGACCAAACACAAGTGTATGGCTCTAAGACAGCTTAAAAAATGGCCAGTCAGGTGCAAATCTAACCCTTCATTGCATGAGGTATCAGATAAAGACATTTCAAAATGTAGCGTCTTCTGTAACTTGTGTCTGCGGAGCTCCCATCCTGTCACTGTTTTCAGCATGGGAGGGGGAAAGAGAACAGAAGGAGTTCAGTCTGAGGACTTTTCAGACTGCCTGGAAGATGAAGTGAGTGTACTGGAGCTCCCCCGCCTGAGGTGGGGAGGCTCCAATTCACCCACCCCACCTTCAACACCAGCTGGGGAGCCCCAGGAACAAACACTTTTGGCTGCCTTTCCCCCCTCCCATTCTGAAAACAGTGAGCACTGGCAGAGAGCCCTGGCCATTGCTGTGGGAACCTGGTTGCAGGCTCTCAGCCCCAGGTAGATTCCCCTTCCTTTGTGGAACCAACAGTGAACTTCTGTTAGGTCCGGGGGTAACCTTGTAACTCAGAATGCTTTGCAGAAATCATTCTGAGTTACAGCTGGGAGCTGCACTTCTGTCTGCACCCTAATAAGATCTCCTCAATTCTGGATGGGTCTATTCCAGAAACAGGAATAGTACACAATAACTATATTTCTGTATCTGAGATAACACACTGCCATTGTCCCATTGTTTGGTGGATTAACATTTATTGAGGACCTGGGCAAACAAAATTAGAGGTCCTCACCAGGCAAGGGCAGGTTCCCTCTGCCTGCCAGGGGGCTGCAGCTGGGCCTGCTTGGCCTCCTTGGTATATCTGGGGTGAGCCAGAAGGCACAAGAGCTGCTGAGGTGAAGGCAGCCCCAGCCTGGCCCCTCTGCCTGGCAGTTGTCATGCAGCTGGGGCTGTGGTCTCCCAGTGTCACAGGACAGGCCAGGGCTGGAGCCAAGGCTGGCTTGGGCGGGGCATAAGCTCCTCCTCCCAGCTGTCCGTCCGCCCATCTGCCAGCCCAGGTGGGGTGGGGCTGTCCTGTTCTGTCCCAGTGGTGCTGGTATGGGTGTCAGCCCTCCTGGCAGCAGATGGCCCTGGGAAGCTGTCACCACCTGCAGGGAGCCCCACACCTGCCCCTGGACCTGGCCCTGCCAGAGGGGAGAATGCACATGCTACCCACCCCAGATACCTGCCACCAGGATGCCCGCCTGGGTTGTGCGGCCCCTTGGTGCCCCAGGGGACCCCTGGGCTCAGGTCCCTAACCCCATACATTAATCCATCCCTGCCCTTGTTATAGCATTCAAAGGTATCTCGGTAAAGTTGCTTCAGCCAGGCAATACCAGTGTCCAATTTTGTTTCAGTTCAGTTATATAAATATTTTCTGCCTGAATTAGGCACTAGATACTTTTACTCAGGCTGAATACATCTTACTTTGAAAATAGTCCCATTAAAATCAGTAGCTCACAGAATAGGGTGGTACTTTGTGTGACTAAAGGTGGCAAAATCTGTCCCTAAGTAATGTTTTCAGAGATTGCAAAATTGCTTCTGGAGAAAAAGGTGATCACAAAAGTGTGATTAAAAAATTTACATAGCTCCTATGTATCCTTCACAATGTTCAGTGGAGTTGGGTGCTTGTCAATATGAACAGAAAGGTGCTATCCATTCTGTACTGAATGAATGCCCTAAGATTATCAGGTAACATTTCTATTTGTAATCTACCTGAGGTAGAACACCTCCTGAGCAGTTAGTACAGAAATGTATGCATTGATTTCTTTGTTCGTGAATTGTCTGTGTTCAGCCTCATTTACATTTTCCTTTAGATTTAGACACCATCTGTGGCTCTGTTTTCTTTTGCCTACTGTCATAGTCACAAGCATGTAATTATCATACTCCTACTCATTTTTTTTCTTGTTCCCTTTCACTACAAGCTTAATTTCTGTGAGAATTGCTGTCTTTTGCTTGCTTAAAACCTGCAATTATTAGAAGACACTTAATGAGATCAGCAGCAGTATTCCATGCTGTGTGGATATTTTTGAAATGGGATAAACAATGACAGATGACAAGCTAAAGCACTGAAAGCAATCTTTATATCAGACACATGAAATGAAAGGTCAGTCTTCTAAAAATGAACACACCGAAGCAAATTAGCATTTCATAATCCTACTAAACAATTTAAGCAGGTTATTTTTATTTGTTCCTTGAAATATATATTTGTGAAATAATGTGTCTATTATGATACATTTAAACTGCAAATACAAGCAAAGTGCATTCTTGTCTTCTGTTCCTCATCCCTGACTTTAAAGGAAATTTGGATCAAATCATGAAATGCAGAATGCTGTCATCTTTGTAACTAGTTTCTAATTTAAACCCATGGTAATATTTTTAGAAGGTCACAAGAGATTGGCTGCATAACTCCAGGACGCAAAATTGTGCACTGACTAAAATGACCTCATGACCACGTGTAATGAAATACTGTGGTTCTGAATCCATGGAGGATAGGTCTTGAGGATTCTTTTACTCTTGAAGAACCTTGTAATAATGATTGTTGTAATTGTTACCATTCAAATCAGCATGATTTTCATAATTCATATTTTTATCTTTATCTTCAGAACATCAAGGAACTTGTCTTTTAATGGAAAATCTTGAAAGGTTGGACGTTGACATACAAAGCTAGCATTAAAGCCATGATTCACTAATAGCAGCAATTAACTGAATTGGGTTTAAACACACAGAAATGGCTACTCAGAGGCTGATTAAATAACAGCTATGTCTAGATTGTGTGGTACAGAGGTGGCTTTGAGTGAATAGGAGCCTAACTAATCAATAATAGTGCAACAGGATACTGGGTGTAATGTTATAATCACATATCCATGCGGTAGAAGATTAACAGGAAAATGGCTCCACCATTATTTGATTGATATGGTTATAATAACTTTATAATCTAAGTCCTGGAGAGTGCAATTACTCCTGGTTTTTTTAAAAAGAACTTCAATGTTTTGAAACTCATACTGAAGAAAAATGATGATATTATTTTTGGATATGTGTGTGTTTTTGTATGGGTATTTATATAACCACCAAGGAGCAGCACACTTAAGGAAAACTTCAATAATAAGACTAAATTTACAGGTTTCAAGATTAAATATAAGCTCATTGGCCCCAACTGTTTCCTTGTTCCAGCCTCTTTACATTACTCAGGTGGTACACAGCATTCTGGCCTCCCTAAATACCCGAGAAATTTACCGTCAGCAGTCCCAAAGTGGTATAGTCAGCTCCAGTGTTAACTGTCCACCACAACTGGCATAAAGGGTGAAGGTAGATATTGGGAGTATGTTACGGGTATGTTGAAGTAGGAGCAGGAAGAGAGGAATGGACTTGTGCTTGTCAATTCATAATTGACATACATCGCCTAAAGAAATTATCCAGCTGGTATGAGCTAGGGGAGTCCATAAGGTGCTTTAACTAATACCAATAAGCCACAGCCAATAAAACATGCACCAAAAGAATCATGCAGACATAACAAAAATTTTCTAATAGCTTTCATTTACTTCCTTGTTAAGCAATTGTTTTGTTTTGTTTGTTCCCAGGTAGGCTTAAAACATAGGCCCACATTTTGTAAGGTTTCCAACTGGCAGTTTGAAAAATAAACCCTCTGCTTGAAGGTTGTTGCAAAGATTTTGTATCCCTAGTTTTTTGGAAGTGCCTTTTTAATCGGGGGGGTTTTTTTCAGTTTATAATCACCAGACATCTTTCCAGAACATCACGAGTAATGCTAGATACTGCCATTTCTTCAGTAGCTTGCACATAATACAACTTATTCATGTCAATATTTAGAGCTACCACATAGTGTGCTAACCACTTGAGTATTTATCTACTTCAGAGGTCAACTGAAAAAAGACTTTGAAAAGGATTTTTTTTTCTCCTTAACATGTTACTTACAGCTTTGACTTTTACAGCACGTCCACACATGCAAGCACGTGTGCTTGAGGCAGCTCAAATAGAAGCGGTGCAAATTTGAGCTGGGGCTTTTTGCCTCAGCGCACATGCTCGGTCATGCACTTTGGTGTGGAACAAATTGTGCCACTTGGGGAAAAATAACCCTGCCTGGCTCCTCCTGGGTCTGCAGCCAGGGGCAGCTAGAGCCAAGGACCAGCATCTGTGCTGTCCCCAGCAGTATGAAAAGCTGCCCTTGAAAGTACCACAGGGCTACTAGCTCTCAGAAGCTTCTGGGGCCCAGCAAATTGGTACCTGGGGACACTACAACTTGTGCCAGCTGGACTGCTGAAGCAGCCCTGAGAGTTCCCTGCACCCTCTACCCACTGCAGCAGTCTGGCAGTGGGGGCTGCTGCCTGGCTG
>NW_005843217.1:44938-45489 GCF_000455745.1 Alligator sinensis
CCCCCCGCCCGGTAGAGGCTTCTGCCCCTCTGGGCCAGCTGCCAGTGGACTGCAGTTGCAGGGTTGGCCTTTGTGCAGTACTACTGCCATTTGTGCCCCTGCCCGGACATGTGGGCAGCTATTGCCCGGAAGATGTTCTGGGTATGGTGGCCTGCTTTGAACTGTCAAAGCATGTCTTCCTGGCCCCATTTGGCCAGGAGGCCAGCCACAGCCAGCTGGGTCCAAGGTGCCAGCTCTGAGCAGGCAGGGTCCTGCCACTGGCCTCCCTAGCAGGAATTCTGGTGTTCCCTATTGGAAAACTGAAAAATCCCTGATAAAAAAAAGCCCCAAATCACTCTCTAAAATAACCCCAAATCCATGTTCCTCCACAAGTAAAACAAAAGACCACTATAAAGAGAGAGAGAGAGAGTGAGATAGAGACAGTGATCAGTTGGACAATGTTTTATTGTCCAACCCCCCAACAGGGGGTTCATCCCCCACACAAAGGGTACGGCGCCCCAACAGGGCCAAATGGCCCCCGCAGGGACTACCACCTCCCCCCTGCAAGGCCC
>NW_005843217.1:45756-46397 GCF_000455745.1 Alligator sinensis
TAAGTGCTAGGGGTTTTTTTTAAGTATTGGGTGGAGGGGCAGGGATGGGGGGGGTTGTGAGGAGGGGCCTGCCAGAGCAGGGGGAGGGGGAATGAGTTGTGTAGGGAGCTTCTGGAGTCACTGTCATTGTTTTTTGTTTGGCTATTTTTGTTTTTTAAAAACACATGTTGAGGGATTGTCTAATTATAATTAATTCTACCTCAAAACAGAGGGATGGATTAGAGTATTGGGTGGAGGGGCAGGGATGGGGGGGGTTGTGAGGAGGGGCCTGCCAGAGCAGGGGGAGGGGGAATGAGTTGTGTAGGGAGCTTCTGGAGTCACTGTCATTGTTTTTTGTTTGGCTATTTTTGTTTTTTAAAAACACATGTTGAGGGATTGTCTAATTATAATTAATTCTACCTCAAAACAGAGGGATGGATTAGATGACCTCTTGGGAGTCTCTCCCAACCCTACATTTCTATGGTGCATTTTCATAACACATTATTCCATGCGCTGCAATAACAGGGCAGTCTATTGATCAGTATCTGAAACACTGCAGCTGGACTTGATTTTGCTAACAATGTCCACACTGGATCACAATTCTAACTCATTAAATTGCTCATGATGGTAAAGCTGCTGTTTTGGCTCTCTTGATTGTTGGG
>NW_005843217.1:46428-52784 GCF_000455745.1 Alligator sinensis
TCTGCTGGAGCTGATCCAAGGCCCATTGAAGTCAATGGAAACTTTCTGGTTGATGTCAATGGTCTTTTAATCAGGCCTAAGTTTACTCTCTGATATCATGTTATACCTTACCATTTCAGCAGTTAAGTACTAATCACATGTATAATAAAATCAAGTGTTAGAGCTTTATATCAGTGATTGCTGTTCTGTGTTTCATGGCAAATTTTGCATTGAGTTCAGTGGGATCAGGCACTATGTTTCCTCAGAATTCAACTAGAGAACCAGAGTAGAAGCAAATGTATCTTGAAAGATTTTTCTGTATGGTAATGTTTGCTCAGACATAGTCCAGTATGGTAGATGCCTGTTTAAAGTTATGAAGATATGATTAGTACATCCACTGAATTTCTTAAAGGGTGTTGACATGAAATGTTTGTTTATTCAAAGACCCTTCATGCTGAATCAAAACAAGCAAAAACATGCAATATATTCACTGTAACCCAAATAGAGTTGAGGAAGGAAATTCCCATTCATGGATCTAGGATTTAATAACATATAGTGTAATATAGAGAGACTATATTTGTGTTTTAAAACCTGTGGTGCCTAACAGCGCTAATGGGATGTTCTGATCTGGGAGCGCATCCTCAGAGCTGACATCAGTGCCGGTACTGTAGATACACAAGATGCTCTGCAGAGACTGATGAGTCATTAGACACTGAGAGAGACTGACAGTTTTGTGGGGACAAATTTAAAAGAACTTTTTAAAAACAAAGATTTTTGATTCCTGTTTAACTCATAGCTGCAAAATAAAGGGATCTGACACATCTAACTATCATGGTCTTAACACGGTTCATACTTACGATGCAAGTTGTGATTCTCCAATTTTTTTTCAAATAAGCCTGAATTGGCTAAATTGGCTGAGTGGGTAATGTATACCATCAGATTCCAGAAAGAAGGGAACCAGAAGCTATGAGTTAATAACTTGGATCCCTGTGGGACTTACTCATAAAGCTCCACTGGCTTTTTATGGGTGCTGAGCAGCAATTTAAGTGAGAGCACTCAGGGCTCCAGCCAAAGTGAGCTGCAACCCTGGGAACCCAGTTACCGGGGTGGGGTACAAAAATAGCAGCTGCTGCACCTGCTGGTTACCACTGTCACCAGCAACCCAGCAGCTACTGCTGCCCCATGTGCCACTGATGCCCAGGGCACAGAGGTGCCCTGTTATACCTCTAGTGCTGACTCAAAGTGGGGGGACTATGTGGCTAGTCCCCAAAATGGAATAGGAAGGTGGTGATAATTGTTTTGGACTGGGGAACATGTAAAGAATGTAGGAGCACTAGTCTCAGCTACAGCACTTCAAAAACAGCCTTACACAGCAAGTTTCAATGTGATACAGTAACTGCCTTTTAATGTACATACTGGGCAAGAGCAGAGTGTACTGCTTTGTTGCACAACATATGGAGTTTACAGAAATGATTATAGCATCCATAGGCAGAGATAGAAATATGCTCTGCAATTGTAGTTTTAATTAGGCAGAAATGTCATCGATCCATAAGCTAAGAGTGTGCAGCAGTAACTTCAGAAGTATTAAGTTGATATATGATGATGGTATCTCTAAGAAGCTTCATCAGAGAATTTCTTGTCATATGTGGCATTCTCATAAATAGTGATGGGTTCACTGACATTATTGCTACCACTCTTCCAGGAAGATGCTAATTCCTACCCCCCACAATAGCTTTGAAATGTAAAAACACAAAAACAGACACTGCCTCACAAGACCCTAATAAATATCATGGTATCTGAAATGTAAGAATCACACCTATAGTAAGAAGAGGTGCTGGGGTTGTGGGATCTATTTTGATTTTGGAGAGAGAGAGTCCATAATCTGCTCAGTATTTGACATACATATTTCACATATAGGATTACTAATATCCATCCTCACCTGGAAGACCTTGAACTTCTAGAATAATTGCATTTAAAATGGTATACAGTGTGTTTACATTGCTTTACTGTTCCTTCAGCCATTACTCAATGCCCTTGACAAGTATAGCTTCTGTATGATAGAATTAAATATATACCAAATGTAACTATCAAACAGGTGCCTATGCATAATTGGAGTTTCGAAGACAAATTTTGAGCAACTCACTGGAAAAAAAGTGTTCTGTAAACACACCTAAATTTTCAGTTTCATAAAACATGTGATTTATTAGACCTTCAAGGTCAGCTCTCACTCAGATCATTTGCAATGAGCTACTTTGCTGTTTCTGAGGCAACTCATTGTCTTTGCAACATAGGAATTACTGTGGCTACCAGTGTTTGTTCTTTTATTCTGACTAAATGGGAAGCTCCTCCTGAGGTGCTTCCTTGTCAAATGCACTTATCCCACGCTGAAGAGAACTATAGCAAGTATTTTAATCTCGTCCCCCTCCACAGTCCTTTTACTTTCTATTCACAAAAAGCTAGATGTGAATAGCTGCTTATTTACTGCCAGATAATTAAATTTGATTTTTTTTCTCTAATGTTATCTGTCATTGGAGTCTTTCTGCTAAGAAAAGTGTGAATAAATTGGAAGAGACATGTAAATGGTTTGAGCAAATGGTACTGGATACTGGCAATGGGATGAAAATCTCTAGGCATAGCAAAATAGTATCTACAAGGAATATATCCATGTAAGTGACCACATGATTTTTTGGCAAATCAGTCTTTTGCTCCATGCAGTCTTAAATGACTTTGAACCTTCCTAGGTGAGGGACCTGTTATTTCTTTGTGCCACTTCAACAGGCAGAGATACTGGAGCTTAATAGATCTTGATTTAAAAGAAAGGACCCTTAAGCTCTCAAACAATTTCCCTTTCCCCTTCCCCCCACTTTCTTTGGTTCAAAATATCCTGGGCCTGACAACATTCAGAGTATACAACAAAATAAATGTATTTGTGCAACCTTTTGCACAAGGTGAAGAGAGAGAAGGAGCTTGTATTTCATAGGGGCTGGAGATCTGTTGCCTGTTGATGGAGAAGCAAATTGTTATTTATTTTCATTTGTTCTTAGAACTGGTGGCAGGGGCGCCAACGGCTTTGGATAACAACCTTTTTGTTTTGTATAAATGTCAAGAAGAAAATAAATCAATATTGATCTTGAGGGTAGCACATTTTCCCCTCAGAGATCAAACATATGTTTGTGGGGGGAGAGGGTACTGTGCTTTTGCTACTGCAAGAAGCTTTAATTCCAATCACCGGGTAGCAGAGACAAGCAGGAGGCTTTAAACTAGAGTCCAACAAGAAGCTGGCAAAAGAAAAACGTTTTTCAACCATGTGTATGCCAAGTTCCCTAAAATATAAGGTGCATTTATTCCTCAGCCTAATTATTCTGTTTCTGCTAAGTTTCCATGCAGAGCCTTCCAGTAGTTTGGTATCCTTCTGCATGGGCATTCATGACATGAAAGAAAATATTTGGTCTACCTTTAAGTTATGCAAAGAAGCAGCAGTAATGGAGATGAACTTAATAAAGGCCCCACAGATTCAGAGAAAAATACCTCCCAGAATCCCCCTCTATATCACCACCATCATCGTCACCGTCACCATCACCAATTTCAGGTCGCAGATGGAGCATATCAGCTATGCAATGGTTACTCATCTCCAAGGCTAAGTACAGAAAGTCAAAAAGCCTGAGGTAGAATTGATTCAGTCTATGCAGCTTTATCTAAGCTGTGTAGATTGACCTGTTAATGAATGAATACACAATCACTCATGAGTTGGCCAAGGCAGGCAGATGCTTGCATTGGCCAAGAGGGAATTCTTGTGCACACCTCTCCTCTCTGCCAGGCTTTGAACACTCCCTCTCCAGCCTCTCTCCTGCCAGCTGTTGTGGGGGAGTGAGGGAGTGTTGGCAGGGGGAAGGAATGGACATTCACTCTGGCCCCAACCTCCCAGCTGGGGTCTACACAGCAGGTGGGGGGGAGCCCCTGAGGTAGGGGCTTTTTCTTCCACATGGTAGCTCTTCCAGGCTGCAAATGCCCCAGCCCTGCCCCCTCACTAGGTTCCTGCCCATCAGCCAGAGGAGAGTGAGAAGGTGGGGGGCGGGGAATGGACCCCTGCTGCAGCACCTAGCTGGGATCTGCGCAGTATGGGAGGGAGCCCCCAAGGCTGACAAGTCAGGGCTGGCAAGGGGGTGGGGTTGGAGCATTTGCAGCCCAGCAGAGCTGTGCTGTGGGGAAGAAAGCTACTGTGTAGATCTCTAGCCACCCATTGTGTAGACCTCAGCTGGGGACTGGGGCCAGAGAAGAGGTCCATTCCCTCCCTGCCCCTCTATAGCTGGCGGACAGGGCCTGGTGAGGGGTAGAGTTGGGGCATTTGCAGCCTGGTAGAGCTGTACTATGGCGGAGAAACCCCCCATCTTGGTAGCTTCCCCTGCCCCATCTGCTATGTAGACTCCAGATGGGGGGAGCTAAAGTGAGGGTCCATTCCCTACCCTGCACACCTCTGTACTGCCACCAGCAGGGCTAAGGAGGCTTTCTCAGCTCTGTGTCAGCCAGGGCCAGGGCCACACTACTTGGCTGGAGCAGACAAGCTGGGGCAGAGGCTGTCCTGCCTAACCTGTGAGGGGGAGGTTAGTGGGAGGCTGCAATGCATCCTGGGATGCCAAAGGGACTGACACCTAACTTGTGGGGATCTGGGACAGAAGTTGGATAAATCTAAACCATGCAAGTCTGATACTACATCCATCCAGGTCTATCTTAAACTGGCGTTGGCCATTTTGAAACTGGTCTGTGCACTCAACTTCTGTTCTGGTACAGGTTTAAACTAGTTTCCAGTCACTTATATCTGTTTATGTGTAATGTCTCTCCCTAGCCTATGGGTCAGTGTTCTGAGGAAGAAAGTTATTTTGGTTGAAAACTGACTCTCATAGATGGTATGCAGCACATTAGGATCTAAAACTGTAATGTATATGCAGCATCAGCAGGGCCCATTGAAAATGTTTCGGTCATAGAATCAAACAATCATAGATAATTAGGGTTGGAGGGGACCTCAGGAGGTCATCTAGTCCAACCCCCTGATCAAAACAGGAGCATCCTCAACTAGATCATCCCAGCCAAAGCCTTGTCTAGCTGGGTCTCAAAAACCTCCAAGGATGGAGATTCTCTGCGTAATCTGGTCCACTGTTTTCCTACTTTCCTAATGATAAAATTCCTTCTAATATCTAACCTAAACATCCCTTGCTGCAATTTGAGACTATTGCTCCTTATTCTGGCATCTGCCACCATTAAGAACAGTCTATCTCCATCCTCTTTCAAACCCCTTTTCAGGTAGTTGAAGGATCCTATTAAATCCCCTCTCAGTCTTCTTCTCTAGACTAAGTAAGCCCAGTTCCCTTAGTTTGTCCTCATACGTCATGTCCCCCAGCCCCCTTACGATTTTCGTTGCCCTCTTCTGGACTCTCTTTAGTATGTCCACATCCTTTCTGTAGTGGGGGCCCCAAAACTGAACTCAGTTCTCTAGATGTGGTCTCGCCGGTGCTGCATAGAGGAGTATAATCATTTCCCTTGCCCTGGTGGCATCACATCTACCAATGCAGCCCAGGATGCCATTAGCCTTCTTGGCAACAAGGGCACACTGCTGGCTCATATTCAACTTATTGTCCACTGTATCCCCCAGGTCTTTTTCTGCAGAGCTGCTGCCCAGCCAGCCCCTAGCCTGTACTGGTGCATGGGATTGTTCTGTCCTAAGTGCAGGTCTTTGCACTTTCCCTTGTTGAACCTGAGATTTCTTTTGGCCCAATCCTCCAATTTGTATACGTCCTGCTGTTATAGAATTAGAAAGCTGGCAAGACATCCATCCCTGCAAAATCTTTCTTCTACAGTTTAAGTCTGGACAATCCTTTCTTTGAAATCACTTTCTCTTGCATCTAGGAAAAATATGAAAGAGAGCGGGCTACATTTTTCAATATGAATCCTAAACATATATCTACAAAAATCTGCATTGCTTCAGGGAATTGGATATCTCTGCATGAAAAATACATAATTTTTTGTTTGATAAAGGAACACTTATACAAACAGTTTTCATTTGTTTTGTGCAAATATACGTTCTACTGCATACGATGAGTGTATTCCATTATAGGGGTTCTGCATATCCTCCCACATGTTAGCCTGCCCTTGATATCAAAGAGATTCGGGGCTCCTGAGGCAACTCTCGGAGACCATAAAAGCTAAAGAGGCAGTAGTCATGGGGGACCTAAACTACCTGGACATCTGCTGGGAGTCACAGACAGCAAAGTCCCACCGCTCACGCAGGTTTCTAACCTGTGTACAGGACCTCCACCTGACACAGGAGGTACACGGTCCCACTAGGGGGAATGCCATACTGGATCTGGTATTGGCAAAGGGGG
>NW_005843217.1:54471-76677 GCF_000455745.1 Alligator sinensis
TTCAAGAGGGATGCGGATAACCTGGAGAGGGTCCAGAGAAGGGCCACTCGTATGGTTAAGGGCCTGCAGACCAAGCCCTACGAGGAGAGACTAGAGAAACTGGACCTTTTCAGCCTCCGCAAGAGAAGGTTGAGAGGCAACCTTGTGGCTGCCTATAAGTTCATCACGGGGGCACAGAAGGGAATTGGTGAGTATTTATTCACCAAGGCGCCCCCAGGGGTTACAAGAAATAATGGCCACAAGCTAGCAGAGAGCAGATTTAGATTGGACATTAGGAAGAACTTCTTCACAGTTAGAGTTGCCGGGGTCTGGAATGGGCTCCCAAGGGAGGTGGTGCTCTCCCCTACCCTGGGGGTCTTCAAGAGGAGGTTAGATGAGTATCTAGCTGGGGTCATCTAGACCCAGCACTCTTCCCTGCTTATGCAGGGGGTCGGACTCGATGATCTATTGAGGTCCCTTCCGACCCTAACATCTATGAATCTATGAATCATTAGAGATGAGTTAACAATTAATGGAATTAGAAATGGTTTTTAATAACAGACAGGCCAAGACCAACATCTGGGTCCTTCCACAGTCCCTCAAAATTCTGGCCACTGCTCAAAATTTAAGTATAAACCCAGATTTGCATTTTGTACTGTTTTTACAGAACATCAGAATATACTAAATGGCAGAGACAGAATGATATTACTAACAACTGAATGATCATTGGAAGATGATGGACTGGAAAGTGAGTCAGCCTGTTGTGCTAAAAGATGGCAAACATTAAAAGAGACACCAAATTGTCATGAAAATACTATCTCTTTATTGTTAGACTACAATTCCTTCTTTTGCATAATATTAATCCTGTATGTTATGTAGCAATATATGAGAAACTATTTAGTTTATCACTGCTACTGTTAAAGAGAGAATTTTTCAGGGTAAGAAAAAATCATTCCTTCCTAAAGCACCATTTAAATGCTGACTTGTTTTCAAAGATGGTCTCTGTACTCCCCTTCACCTGAGATGCCCCATGTACACTGTTGGCTGATACCTCAGGATTCACACTCATGGGACTTCTGTTATTAATTTGAATTAAAGCCATATGTTTGTAATTATTTTAAGGCTTTTGAAAATTATCAAAAACAGAAGCTGCTGCAATTCTCTTTCTCTCTGCAAAATGAAAATACAAACACAAAATAATATGGAATTGCCTTATGGAGGTGTTCATCCTAGAGCTGATGTACAACAACTACTGACATTTGGTTTATTTTAAAATATGGGTAGAGGCAAAAGAGCAGTATCATGCTTCATTTCACTTGCTATCAGCTACACAAAAACCAAATCTTCACTGGAGTAAGACGGACGAATAATCTTTTAGTAGTGTCACAGACTCTCATAATTTCTCACACTATTTCCTTAACCTCTCATATACTATAAAAGTGATGTTGTAACTGTAATGGTCCAGAAATTATTCAAAAGGATGACTTAGGGTGGTATATTTTATTGGACCAACTGGGTGCGTCCACACAAATGCGCACATGCCTCTTGCCCCATCTCAAACCCCTTTGAGGTGGGGCATCAGGCATGTGCGGGGGGGGTAACCCCTATGGCCCCCATTGGGGGCTGTACCCCTTGTGTGGGGGTTAAACCGCCCATTAGGGGGCTGAACCCCTTGTTTGGGGCTGAATCTCCTGTTGGGTTGCCAAACCCCTTGTTTGGGGGCTGTACCACTTGTTTGGGAGTTGAATCCCCTGTTGGGGGGCAAACCCCTTGTGTGGGGGCTGAATCCCCTGTTGGGCTGAACCCCTTGCGTGTGGGCTGAACACCCTGTTGGGGGGGCTATACCCCTTGTTTAGGGGCCAGACCCCCTGTTGGGGGGCCAAACCTCTTGTGTGGGGGCCATTTCCTTGTGGGAGTGCAGCAAAACGTGTACTCATGAATTCTTGAAACGTATATTTAGAGTTCAATTGATTATTATGATAAGAGACTTGCTTTAACACTGTAGATATATCAATAAAACATTGTCCAACTGATCACTGTCTATGTCTTGCTCTCTCTCTTCCTTTATATAGTGGTCTTTTGTTTTACTTGTGGAAGAACATGGATTTGGGGGTATTTTACAGAGTGACTTTGGGATTATTTTTATCAGGGATTTTTCAGTTTTCCAGTAGGGAACACCAGAATTCCTGCTAGGGAGGCCAGTGGCAGGACCCTGCCTGCTCAGAGCTGGCACCTTGGACCCATCTGGCTGTGGCTGACCTCCTGGCCAAATGGGGCCAGGAGGACATGCTTTGACAGTTCAAAGCAGACCACCACACCCAGAACATCTTTGGGCGATAGCTGCCCAGGTGGCCAGGCAGGGGGTACACATGGCGGTAGTGCCATATAGAGGCCAACCCTGCAACCACAGCCCACTGGCAACTGGCCCAGAGGGGTAGATGCCTCTACTGGCTGGGCAGTCCCCCTCCGGGCATGGCAGCAGGCAGCAGCCCCCACTGCCAGACTCCTGCAGTGGTAGAGGGTGCAGGGAACTCTCAGGGCTGCTTCAGCAGTCCAGCTGGCACAAGGGGTAGTGTCCCCATGTAACAATTTGCTGGGCCCCAGAAGCTCCTGAGAGCTAGTAGCCCTGAGCTACTTTCCAGGGCAGCTTTTTATACTGCTGGGGCCAGGACAGGGCAGCTTTTTATACTACTGAGGACAGCACAGGTGCTGGCCCCAGGCTCTAGCTCCCCCTGGCTGCAGATCCAGGAGGAGCCAGGCAGGGTTATTTTTCCCCAAGTGGCACAATTTGCTCCACACCAAAGTGCATGTCCAAGCACGTGTGCTGAAGCAAAAAGCCCCAGCTCAAATTTGCACCGCTTCTATTTGAGCTGCTGCAAGTGCACATGCTTGCATGTGTGGAGGTACCCACTATGTAGCTGGGATATTGCTCAAGTTTTTGAATGCTCTAAATTCTTCATCAGTTTTGTAATTACAGGTAGATAGGTGCAGCAGCATTTTATCACAACTACATAGTTGATCCAAAGATCACTCTAAGAAAACCTTGCTTTTCACTTAATCTCTCATGGGCCATAACAGGACTAGGAGCAACTGCCTCAAGCTGTAGCAGAAGAAATCTAGGCTGTAGGTTAGGAGGAGCTTTCTGATTATAAGTGTGGTCAAGCAGTGAAACAGGCTACCTAGAGAAGTTGTAGAATCTCCATCATTGAACATTTTCAAGAGCAAGTTTGACAGATACTTGGTTGAGATGGTTTATTCAGGAGAGATCCTGCTTTGAGCAGGGGACTGGACTAGATGACCTTGTGAGGTCCTTTCCAGACCTATTTTCCTATGATGCTATGATTTTATGATCTCTCTACACAAAACGTTGTGCTGCTTTAATTTTTAAGCACAGTAATCATATTGTTCTGATTGCATAGTATTTCATAACTAGCCTTGGTTTCCCAGGGCATTCATTTATCTTAAAGTACTTTGTATTGTCACCTGTTATCTTCTCATTTAGTTATTTTATTCTGTTTGGCGTCACTCCGTGTTTTGTCTTTTCTTCCACATTATCTTATCCTCTGCTAGAACATCTCTCTTCTTTTTTCTCTTTTATTTACATGTTAGGAGAACAGTGTCACTTTTATTCTGCCACAGTCTATTTCTTAATTCCTTACATTTGAAATTCAGGCATTGTAGTTCTTATATTTAAAGATTTGTCTAGAAAATAACTTTTTTTAGGTTACTTTTTGTGACCTCAGAAGGACAAAAAAAATTGCAACTTCATTTCAAGCTTTAAAAAACCTGAATCATTTTAGCTTCATTTCTACTAGATGAGTATCTAAGTACCTCTGTTTTTCTCCAGAGTCCTCCATCCTGCTTTTGTCTCCTTTTAATCGTAGACAATGATATTCAACACCGTATACAATTTGACACTGCCTCCTGTTGTATGAAACTTGGATAACATATCAGAAATACCTGAAAGCTTTGGAACATTACCATCAGTGATGTCTTTGGAAAATCTTCCATATCAATTGGGAGGACAGAAGAACAGATGCTAGAGTTTTGGCTTAAGCAAACCCCAACAGCATTGAAGTAATTTTTTATAGGGTACCAGCTCCATTAGATGGGACATGTCACAAGGATTCTTGACAACTGGCTCCCAAAACAGGTCCTATATTCTCAATTTACTGATGGTCACCACTCTAGAGGTAGGCAAATGGACAGATTCAAGGACAGCTTGAAGCCCAGTCTGAAGAAATGCGGTATTAACATGAATATCTGGGAGACTCACACACTGGATCATCCTTAATAGCACTGTGTTGTATGACAAGGCATCACTCATTTAATGCAAACTTCCGTCACTATGGAGGCAGAGAGATAAAAGAGACAAAAGGAAAGATCCACGTCCTGATAGTTCCAGGAGGAAGGAGTAGATCCTGGTGTTATCTACCACATCTGCAGGCAAATATGTGGATCTTGTATCAGTCTCAGTCATCTACAGACTCACCAGTGACTCCTATTTATTGGAAAACTTATCCTCATATCAAGCCTGCTGACTATGGCTCCCTATGTTGCCTTCCTTCGACTTTCTTTCCACATGTTATCACATTTCTCTCATAACCATTTCTTTCCTTCCTCATCCATCTCCCAATCTTGGTTTTTCTCACATGCCCTTCTCTGTTCTAACTTATCATCATTCCATCACTTTCCTTCATGCCCTTCCTGGACCACAAAGGAAAAAGAGCTCTAGACATGCCCTTTCTTTGGTCTTTGCCTCCTAGCCTCTCCATTGTAAAGCCATCTTCTGGCAATGGCTTTGTTTTGAACAAACTGTTTATCACTTTGTTAACCATCTGATCACAGCTCCCAGATGAAAACCAAGCTAAACTGGGCCCGCTGGAGATAATCTGGATGGGAAACGGGAGCTTCTGTAACCTGACAAGAAGTGGGGTGAATATTTTGAATTTGGGGTGCTGGGGGAAGTACAGGCGTCTCTCATTTAAAAGAAGTATCTCAAGCAATATAGAGAGAGAGATCATATGTACATGTCCCCCTGAACTTTAACAGGGAGCCTTGATTTCATTTGAGAATGTGATAATGGCTGAAAAAGTAGACTTTCAATATAGGGCATTCTCTACCTCAGGGGTGACACGTAGGGGGTGCACATGGGTGCATGTGCACCCCCTGAGCATGGCAGTGCATCCCCTACAAAAAGACGCTGCCTGTGGGTGCTCGCCAACCCCTGGTCAGTGCTCACCACCCTCCCCCCCCCACCACCGACAGCACTGGCGGCATCTGCGGGAGCTCCACGCGTACTGCCGCTGCACTCCTGCCGCTGCCGCCACACTCCTACTACTCCCACCACGTGCCCGCCGCCACTGTGCCCCACCCCCCAAGCTGCCAGGGGCACTCACTGTTCATGCTCTATCTGCTTCCCAATAATAAAGCAAATGAACTAATTTAAATCTGCACACACACACACTTCTCAATAATTAACAGAGGCAGACTTTGGAATGTAAACTTTTATATAAAAAAATTGCTCACACCAGGTCATTAATAGACTCACATCTTATAACAGTAAAGTTTAACAAAATCACAATATACATATATATGTATATAGTTATTTATATGTTTTTTTCTGTATCAACCACTACCTCTATATAATAAAAATATATTACAACATTTGATATGTATTCACAAAGCACAAGTCATTGTAAACAGTACAGGCAGCACAGGCCTCTTGTTCAAAAATACATACTGAGGTTAATTACATCAGTCTAACTTTATTTTCAAGGAACTAATGTAGCAGAGCAAGGTTGTTTGTAACCCTGCCTTTACATATATGGTTGTGTATAGCTGAAGCATATATCAGGAGAAAATGAATAGAAGGGAATTTCACCTGCATTGGACATGAGTGGCGTTATATACATGACGTTCTTGATTCATTTTGTCACTAGATATTTCTGTTCTCTGACTCTGACATTTAGAGGAGTTTTATTTTTATAACCAGTTTTTTCCTGAATAAATAGTCCCAGTAATTACACTATGTTGATTTATTAAAAGGTAGTTTTAAAAATGACAAATATAAATTTAAAGTATGTGGCATATTTTGTATTAAAGCAATCAATACATATTACAACTACCACAGATCTGTTTGACTATATATTTTAGAACTACCTTTCATCAAATGTGCTATGTACTGGTAGACCTGGAAAAAAGCAAATCTTCTATCTTTGTTTTTTGAAAAATCTTATCAAAATGCAAAGGCCTGCTCCTTCAGACTTTTAAAACATGAATGGTCCTTACATATTCAAGTAAATCCATTGTGCTCACAGTAAGGGTTTGTTAGATCAGAGCCTAAATGCCTATTTGGCAAATAAATATCTAACAGTCTAATGCAGGGGGAAATGTTTGTGACACCCTGCATCTGGAAACATTAGTAACATGTTACTTTCCTGTGGAATCCCGCTAGTGACAGGGTAGCAATTGCCAGGTAAACGGGATTTTTTTTCTTTCCTAAAAATGATCTTAAGAAAATAAAAATATTGTGGAAAAAAATAATATTTAGAAAAATGCCCTGTATATAAATAAAGGTAAATCAAGGCACCTTTTATTTT
Organism: Alligator sinensis; assembly: GCF_000455745.1. Classification (NCBI taxonomy): domain Eukaryota; kingdom Metazoa; phylum Chordata; order Crocodylia; family Alligatoridae; genus Alligator; species Alligator sinensis. The sequence goes on from NW_005843217.1 coordinate 61,053, forward strand.
TTTATTTCTATCTTCAAAGGCAATGTGTGATAATGATCTCATCTGGGGAAGTCCCAGCTCTGCCACTGATATACTGTGTGACCATAGGCAAGTCAAGTGTCTTGATTTTGTTTGGTAGCAAGCAACCATCTTTGCTCAGGGCACTTCCACAATTGTGCCTCTGTTAACAAATCTATAAAGCATCAAGAATTAGAACTATTTACCTATTGTTGTAATATGCATTAAGATTTGGGATGAGAAAGCTCTACAAGCACCTGATCTAAAGATCATGGAAGCCAGCTAGAGCCTTTCACTGGATTTCTGATCAAGATCAATGAGTTCAAGTCAAATAATTAAAGTCAACAACAGTATCTGTACTGGTAAACAGTGCAAATGACATAGTAAATATTTGCAGAATTGGGTCTATTAGTATTCTCACTAGGAGAATTATGCCATTCTAAAGCATTACTTAAGTTTTTCTTTAGAAATGACAGGTGGGTTGAAACCAAGGGGGTGACTTTATTTTTTAATTGTACAATTTTAGAAACAATTGGATATTTTCAAGCACTATGAATTCAAATAAGCACTCTAGTGACAATTCCAACATGACCATTTTTTCAAATACTTTTTTGCAGAACATTGGTTAGGTCTGTGGACTTGTGCCCTTGGGTACATTGAAACCGTGTTCAATAGACATTTCTTAAACAAAAATTTCATATTTTTACTACACAGAATTACTGCACATGCATGGTGTAGTATACATAATAAATAACCAACCGTGTATTTTGCTTTTCAATGCACATATTCTTCTAGTGCAATTACAATCTATTTGGCCAACCATATTTTTTATAAATATAGATATATACAATGAAGTGTAAAGAACATTGCAATTCATTAGATCAATATTGTTAATTAAAAAACCCTAAATACATATTTACATGATACATAGTAATGACTATGGGACCAGTAGAAGACATTTTGTAAAGACTGTAGCAGGGCTACGTACTAGATGATCTCTCACATGACTGAGTTGTCTCTCTTTTTAGTGGTGTTTTTCATAAAAGAAATTCATACATGAAATAGACAAAGTAATGATGTGATTTAAAACATAATAAATGAATAAAAAATAGAGTTAAAGCTAAAACCTGATTTAAAACATAAATTAAAAAAATGAAATCTTGCCCTTTATTCATCTTTGTTGGTTACTGCAGAGCAGCTGACACTAGGTAAAACCCCTCCCATTTACATAATGGTAAGTTCTTCATGTATCTGTGCCTTAACTCAAACACATTGTTCATACCATTAAGGATGTGCATAAGTACTTGCAGAATCAAGGCCTTAAACTTCTGTATAGTACTGTATGCTCTGTAATACTTAATTTTAGTCATAGTGTCTTTGAGGTGGAGTCCCTGGCTCTGTTTTAAAATGTTGTTGGCTTATAAGAAAAAATGTAGTGGGGTTTTTTGCTGGTAATTCTGAAGCTTGGTACGCAGCAAACAATCTCCAATATCTTGTTCTGAAGATTTAAATTTTGAAAGTTGAAAGTATTCAAAACCTTACCTGCTTGTCTTATCTAAAATTGGCATTTAAGTTAGCAGTAGGTGAAGTACAGTTTAGATAAAAGCTTGGATTTCAGACACTGTAAACCTCTTAAGATTTCAAAACTTGTCTGAACATCTCCTGAGAACAGATTCTGACAAGACCAAATTGTCCCTGATCCTCACAAGGTGGTCTGATTTCACTTGTGTGAATAATTTTTGTAGAAAGCATAACCCACCTGCAAAGGTTTCATTTAGTTCGTACCAGTTCCCCTTAATATGGACATTCTGTGCACTGGAATCAATACCATTCACATGGCCTGAACCCTTTCCATGTGATCTTCACAGGTTTGGTCACTCTAGTTCCCCATTTCACCTTCCCCATTTTATTTGTAGATGCCCTTTGGGCTGAGGGAGGAGCGAACAAGTGGTTCAGCTCTCACTGGGGTGTTAGCTTCATAGTGCAGAGATTAAGAGCACTTTCAAACCACTCATCTCAGACTTTTTGAATGTCTTCACTTAGTACTTAGGAAATATAAATGGCAAGTGCTGCCTTTCAAAGTGTTTGATGCTGGACCACTGAAATAATTTAGACTTTTTTACTCAGTAAGCACAGGAAAATATCTTAAAAACCCAAAGGTGAGATTTTTTTAAATGGTATTTAGTTGATTAAAGATGCAGATGGACACTTAAGTACTTTTGAAAATCCCATTAAGAGTCAACAAAAAAATGATTAGGAGCCTGGGAGGCAAGACTTGTAAGGAAAAGCTGTGAAAGAATTAGGGTTATTTAGTCTGGAAAAGAGACCAAAGAGGGATTTGATAAGTCTTCAGATACCTGAAGGATGATTATACAGAGGATGGCGATGGGCTTTTCTCTGTGGCTGTAGGGGAAAAGACTAGGAGCAATGACCTCAAGCTACAACAGGGGAAATGTAGGTTGGAGATTCGGAAAATCTTTCTATGAGCATGTTCAAGCATTGGAACAAGCTACCTAGAGAAATCATGGAATTTCTATCCTTGGAAGTTTTCAAGAGCAGGTTAGACAAACACTTGGCAAGGATGGTTTAGCTGAGGGTTAATCCTGCCTTTAGCAGAGAGCTGGACTAGATGACCTTGGGAGGTCCCTTCGAGCCCTTTTTTTCCTATGATTCTATGATCTGCACTTTTTGTGCTTAAATACTTTAAAATATTTGGCCCTTGGAGATTTTACAGTTGGATTTGAATTACACCAGCAAAAACAGACATATATGTTGATAAAGATACTCAGATCCACTGAAGTCAGTGATGGTTTACACCTGCTAAATGATCAATCTATCAATGGTTTTATAAAACATACTGACCAAATGCAGACATTGAGATAGGTTGACTCATATTGCATTGTTTGTTTATAACTGGGGCCCTGAGGCCTTATGCCAATAGAAATTAATAATAATAGTAATAAGATAAAAATAATAAGATAAACAAATCTTCTGACATATTGGGCTGCTTTATCCTGAGTAGCTATGGAAATTCTGCCTGCAGAACATACCACTACCCATGGAAAGATGGTACCTGAGGAAAACAGATATTGCATGTGGAGCTGCCAATTTAAAAGTAGAAAATTGTGTCATGCATTGACTGCTTTACAGTTTTTTCACTCACAATACCACGTTTTAGGAATGCAGTTGGGGCAATCTTTAATTATTATTTTTCCAAATATTTTAAATAACAAATATAAATAAACACGCACATCCATTTGCATTTGAAAGGAAGAATGCAAGCCTGTTTCATGACTAGCAATAATAAAGTACATTGACTGTCATTAATCTAATTGATCGGAGCTGAAGCATTGCATGGTATATGTAATATTAAACATACAGTGACTCATATCTCTATTCATCACAGACGCACACTTTAGAAAATTATGCCATTGCCTGTAAGACTTGAGTTTATTATCTAGCCACAGAATCATATTTCTAGCATCCTATAAAATGTCATCATCAAAATGTTAGGATATGACTTTTATTTTATATATTGAATCAGTTTATTAAGCACTAGCATTTACAAATCTAGCTTGTCTCATGCTAGAAATATAGCAATGTGTCAGATAGCTAACGCCAGTTTGAGGAAATTAAATTTTCTTCTCTCTTATAAGGTTAATTCTAGAAGAAAGGCACCGTGAAAGAAAGACAAATCATTATACACATATGGGTGAGAGATTTATTGCTGATGGTGACACATAAATCAACTAAGAACCGATTGTGATACATAATTATAATGAAACAAACCTAATGCCTATATTCTTTTCTATCTTTTACCAAACACACTAATAGCTCTATTAAAATTTGCTAAGAATCCATCGTTTTTGAATGATAGCTTTTTTTTAAAAAGCAATTCATGTGGTGATAACCAATACTTACTTACCCCATCCTATTGTTCTTTTGCTTGGAAAACTCCCATTGACTCCAATAGCAGTGCCATGAATAGACTAACTACTGTCAATTATCTTAATACAACAGCCAACTGCAATTTGTTTAAATCAATTCTGTCACTATAAAATATAAAATGATATGGCATTAAATGTTTTATGGTTTATAAAATTATTAATATTGTTTAGTCACTCTCCCCAGCTTTCTTCAATACTATTAAGCCATTAAAATGAGTTCTTAATAAACAAATACTGGACAGGATGTTATTACTTATTGCACCTGAGAAAATTATTTTAAGCCTTATAAATCAAATTATTAAGATGAGGTAGGCAATTTAACTTGGGGGAAGGGCATAAACTTCATTGTAGGATCAAGATGAGATTATTTAAATTGTGTGACTAGGCATTTTTATGTAGTTATACTACAGATTTATGATAAGTATGAATGATTAGCATGAGAATATTGATTTATGTCATAGTTGTCTGTCTCCATTATGATTTATATTTTACTTTTAAAGTAGGTAAATGTTTGACATTATGCATACAGAACAAGGATTATATTCATCGTGCTTCTATGAAGAGTGCTGCTCACATAGGTACCTTGAACCAAAAAAAAGGTACTTTGAGCCTGTTGCATAGGCCATTAAAGTCGGAGAGCTGATTAGCCATGTTAGTCTGAAGACAGGTAGTACATAGGGCAGGATAGCCCCTTAGAATAGGTAGGAAATATGCTACTGCCACAGGAATAAGAGAGAAATAAAGGAGCAGTCCTTCCAGAAACTCTGCACATAGTTGATCAGTAAGGGTGCACTGTAGTGCCATTATATGTGGAATAATACATTGATTTAGTTCACTAGCCTATGCTGCCAGGGCTTTTGTGGAGTTCCTAAGTAATATCAAATTGTCCCTTCTGTGGCCAACACCTAAGGGAGAGGAATGCCTTTAGTTTCCCTCCTTGAAGTGCAAACTCCACCTCTCAATGCAGAAAGCCTTATTAACTCAATATGGCCTTGAATTCTAAATCTATTTGCAAAACTGTAACCTCCATTCTCTGTTCATATATCATCAAGATTCTCAGCCATTACTTGCAATATCATCCGGAGAATGGAGCATATTCATTCAAGTCCATATGTAATCTAAGCACAAATCAGCAGTTATAATACCACCAAAAAGTGTAACCCATTCGTGGGCTATTTCAGACTGGGAACTACTGTTTTTATTCAAATAGAAGATGACCCTGATTAAAAGATGACCCTTCAATAATTAGATTCTATATATAGAAAATTTATAAATTTGTTAAAAATTTCCAGGTATAGAATCTAAATGTTGGAGGTTTGTTTTGAGTTTGTCCCCTTCCCACTGCTACATAAATTGGGGTGATGGGGTCACATAGCCCCTTTGCTCTCTGTTTTCCCCCACCCATTTCCCTAGCAGCTCCTTTCCCCTCTCTTTACTGTCAGACCTTGCTCTTCCTGAGCACATGGAAGTAAGGAGCATATATAGTACCAGTGCATTTAGTTCATCCTGAATTGATGCAGGTTACCTTTTTTTTTAAACTGCTGCAAGTTTTAGCACAGGTATTCCATAAACACATTTTTAAGCAGCAATTGAGAACCTACTTACGTGTAGTACAAACTACGGATGATATTAATCCAGAGCCAAAGGCTCATGATTTCCCACACAGTTCATTGGGCTGGGCTTCACCGGAGTTGACAACATTTGAAGCCATAGTGATCCTACCGCTTAGCCCTGCTCCAGATACCCCTTACAAAGGATCCATGTCCCAAATTAACCCTCACTTGACTGGAACTGGGTATTTTTGTCACAAGACCTGGGATCCTCCAAAAATGCGTATGCAGATAAAGCACAGGGCAACCTGGTCTGGCTTCACCTCCTGGGGGGTGAGGCATATGTGATAGGCTGACATAATCATATGTGATAGGCTGAGAGAAGAGGCAACAGCGGGATGCTGGGTGAACTGTCTGGGGCCCTATTTTTTTGATGTTTTCCAAGAAAGATATATATTTTTTGTGATTTCTTAGTTGGTCTAATAAAAGGTATCATCTCTGAACCAAGAGTTCTAGAGTTTTGCATTTCATGATGCTTTCCAGGCATTTAAGGCTGGTAAACTATCAGAAATCACTGGAAATGGGAAAGAAAGGCACAGCTCAGCTGTGGGAGTGAAGACCAAGTCAAAATGTGTAGCATGTCAGGCCTCATCATGACATGAAAAAAAGATGGTGGTGAGGGGGACTGCACTTAATGGGCACTAATATATGCTTTATTCTAATATATGTTACACTAACCAATTCTTGTGCTAGGTTCCCATCAGCATGTTTGCCCAATGTTGGTGGAGTGATGATTTGTCCTGGTTTAGCTGGGACAGTCCCAGATTTTAGAGGCTGGACACAGCTAGCTGTTGAGAATTATAATGGGTGTCCTGGAAACACAGGGCTGCAGGCCACAGCTTGGCTGGGTGTCATAGTGGCATGGAGCACCTTACAGGCGGGCAGGCAGGTAGGGTAACATATACTGTTTGAAAAACTGACTAATTTTAAAATCACAGTAAAAAAAATGAGGACTGCCTAATTACTGTTCCTGATTTTTACACCTCAGTTAACAAATAAAACACCTGAAATGTGCAGAGATTGTTTTATGCTACTCTTGGTTTTCAGTGAATCAAGAAGAGTGACAAATTAGCTGCAAAGTCAAAATGATCAATGAATGTAATTCTGTATGAATTGTTGGATGATGGCTTCAGGGTCAGGTATCTAAATGGTACTTAATTATGAAGTCAGCTACCAACTAGTTATAATTGGAGGAATAAGGTTAACTGAATAATCCTGACAGACCAGAATTGTATTGAACTACATTCAGTAAAGAGTCTTATTCTAAATGCTGGGTCAAGTGTAGTTAATGTGTAAAATCTCTTTCTAGAAGTGTTATCATAGGATTGTCTTGACTCAGAAAAATTTGCCAATATGTACATCTACATTAACAACAGCAGATGGAATTAAAAATGTGTTGATTATTAATGCTGTTTTTTCATATAAATACTAAAAAGAAATCTTACCTATAAAGCAGAGATAGGACCAACTTCAAGCTATACATCCAGATCTACCTTTAGTTTGGATTTCAAGCTACACATCCAGATCTGCCTTTAGTTTGGATTTTACAGGTTGAACCTAGCTCTGTATGGGGTCAAATCTAAATGCCCTGAAATTTGGGAATACTCTGATTAGGATTAAAAGTGCAGACCCCAAGTTTAGGAGAATTTAGATCCATTGTGTTTGATCCAGCCCAAGTTGGAGATCAGAAAGTTCAATTCAGGGCTCAGCTTTGAGCCTACCAATGCTTTAAAAATAAGTAAAAACGATGTAAAGATTTGGTGAAGAAAATTAATAAAAACTCTTTCAAAATGTTCTGGAAATGTTCTGGATCCAGTCCTGAAGTCTTTGGGGAAAATCCATCCCTGCACAACTTAAACTTGGTAAGGGATTTGATGAATGGGGGCATGTACACCCTTTGCTTTTTAGCTCTGTGTACCCTTCTATGAGGGAAAGTCCTTGAGAATTTAATAGACAGGAAACTAATGGATCTATAGAAATTACCCTGAAAAATCTACAAGGTTTAGGAGGGAAAAGTGTTCTTTACTTTTTAGTAAAGGAAAAATTTTCCTTACTAAATCTTAGTAAGGAAAAGTGTCCTTTATCAAACCACTCATTTGCACTCTGTAGAGGAGACTTCAATCTCTGTGTATCTCTACAGGATGTTTCAAAACGAACTATAGAAACTGGAGCTCAAATATTGTGCACCATATAAGCACATCAGTAAACAGGTAGACAACCTTTGAAGTGCTATAGAGCTTTTCATTAGGGGCCTACTCAAACAGCCTGGGTAGGATCATTCTCTAATGTCAGAAAAAGGGATCAACTCCTGCATTGGTGGCACATTATATGCAGCCAGCAACATGTGCAAGCCAAGCTTTTTAGACTAGCATTAAAATGGACCCCATATCATTTTTGTTTTGCTTTGGGTACAGCTCCCTTCATAGATACATAATCCCCCATGGAAGTCAGTGTGGGACTTGTGTTTGTAAAGCCTGCCAGATCAGGTTTCGATAGAGCACTTTAGATAAAAGAAAGACACATGAAGCAGCCATCTTCACCATGGAAGTTGTTATAAAGGCTGCTGCTGAGGTACAGGCTAGACATCGATCAGCTTTCGAAACCACGTTTAGCTGGTGACACTTACTAGGGATATGTCAGTTACTTTTGTTCCTGTGTTCTTCTACACTTCGTGGAGATTCCTTACCGGCTCTCTCATTCGTTGGTGTGCATTGTATTCCGACTGTGCGATTCATTTGTGAGGGCAGAAGAATTTATGGAGCTCCTTTTTAAGATTTTGTTAATGATATCTTTCCACGTCTTCTTGTACTGATGTCGTAGTAAGGAGTACACAAAAGGGTCTGAAACAGCTTTGCTGTATGCCAAGCACTTGGAAATGACTCCCCAGTGAGAATCGATATTGTCTACAGATAATTCTACCAGTCTGCCAAGAAACAAGAGGACAAATGTTACTGAGACACAGGCATATCCAAAGTACTGGTGCAAACGGAACAAATTGCTAGTACTACACTAACTAGTTCAGGAAGAGACCCATTCAGTTGTTTTTCAACTGAACCAACGCACTTAAAAATAATGTGTTTGGATCATGCCAAGTTTAATTAGTTTTCCAGAATGTTCTTGTCAAAACAAAATGTTGGTTTGTTTAACATGAAGTAAAGCATTTCATTTCATAACTCTTCTAGGAAAAGCAAAGGGAATGAAGGGCTAAATTCACTAGAATGACTGAGGAGGTGGTATTCTTAACCACATAGCCTGCTTGTAATAGGGGTGACCTAAATTCCATTTCCAGCGGTTTGAACCCACATTTCCCATGCTCCCATTACCTTCAAGCTATGGAATATTTTTTGTTCCACTTTGTATAAAGAATTATACATTCACTGGCCCAAGGAATAAGATTTAGGTTCGAGAATCACTCTGTTTTTCTTGCTCTCAGTCTCATTGACTATTAAAGTATCTGATATGAAGTGGAAGAGCTATAAAAGAGTGATTGAGAAACCCACCTCAGAATACAATACAGCGTGGTGCTTAGGAAACTGTCCTGAAGATGGAAGAACCTAAATTCAAATCTACTCTTTATGTGATGAAGGGAGGGGGGGCCACATAAAAAGTAAAGAGTGGGATGGGGAGGGAGATTTGAACCCATGCCTCCAAATTGCAAGTAAGCACTTGGAACTATTGAACTACTGTGTAAAAGTGTGCTGACACCTTCAGGAGTTTTGTAATTTTTTTCCAGCTAAAACTTTAAAAAAACCCAGAACCCTATATATAAAATCTCCAGTTGAGTTGACACATAATTTGGGGATGATACAAATTACATTTTTCATTAAATTTATTATATGCCAAAAAATTTGCCCACCTCTACTTGGGAAAGTCTTATGATGGGTAACACACATTCAGTCATTATCTTTTACTTCTCCAAGCCCTTCCTGAAAAATGAATGCTGCTTTCTCTGATCTCTCCTGGGACACCTATTTTTACAAGGTCTTGGATAATAAAGAAAAAACCTGATTTTTTTGCTTTGTCCTTCTTCAAGTACTATTTTTAAATAATGCATTTTATCAGTTTGTATTTGTTAATGAGCAGACATTATAGAACTGTAATGGTAATACATTGAGCATAATCTTCAGTGCAAAGCTGCGTGCAAAATTTCACTTTGCTGGGAGTTTATTTCTCCCGGGTGCAGCATTTAAAAGTGTACCCAGCCAGCCCCGGTCATCATCTCCATGTGCATTTCGGTGCACTAAATGACTCACTATAGGACGGTACTTGTCCCAGACACTACTATCCTACAGCGGAGTTAATTAATATACTGAGCCCTAATACAGGCTCACATGTAGACAGTGATGCTTTACTACAGAGCAAATTCTCCAGTGCTGCAGTAAACTGCATATGTAGATGAGCCCACTGTTTGTTAAACTAATATTACTGTCACACTAAGGGCATGGGCAGGCAAACAATTACACCACTTTAAAGTGCCAAGGGAAAGACTTATTAGCATCAGCTAATTCATTGTAGCCATAATTCATTGTAACTGCTTTGTTTGTTCTTGTCCTGGAGTGAGTGACGCTAAACCACAATGCTTCACCCCTGGATGAAAGTTGAGGTGAATAATTGTGGTTTAGCTTCTTCTTACCAATTTCAGCAGATACGGCTAGACTGCAGTATATTCCCTTCCCCATACTTCTTCAATCATAGAATTGTTTTATTTGACCACAATCTAAAATGAATTGTAGTGAGTAAATTAATTCTCTACTCTTAAAAGGTGCTTTTGTCTTCAAATTGACCAGTATGATTTTCTAAATATTGTCATAGATTGAGAAGCATCAGTTGTCAAGTTAGTGAACAGTCTATATGGAGCACTGCAGGGCAGTACTGTATATAGTGCTCTTTAGCAACACCTGATAGTTCAGAGATGTATTTATTCTCACAGAGGAACCATATACAGTAATTCTTCCTGTTTGTCAGCACCTACTATTAACAAGTATTGTTAACAGTCGGCACTGACGAACCAGCTGGCCCTAGCAACCAGCAAGTATTATGCATCTGATGAGGTGCTCAATAATAGGTGACTAGACAGACCTCTATTAAACACAATGGAAAAATTAAACAGGAGTTTGAGTGGGCCCTAGCAGAGAGTGGGAAAGTTTATTATGGCGGGATAACTTGGGACACTATTAGAGAAATCTTCTGGTTACTGAATCAATCTTATAACAGAGAGCACGTACACATTTACAACATAGCAATATAAATGATAGGATCATGTAAATGCTTCAAAGCATAAGGGAAAGAAGGCATTTCATAACATGAGGTCTTTTGCACTGTTATTAATAGAAATAGTTCATTCTGTGCTGATATTTTAGGCATGGTTGACAGAACAATATTGAAAATGCTGCACAATTTTCTCTTGCAATGCCTTTGAGAAGCACTGAAAGGCAAGGTCTGTTCAATCTATGTTTGTTGTTGAAAAACAATTGATTTTTCTGAGGGAGACTAGCTTTTAAAGGACGCATGACCTGCTCTTTCAGATGAAAGAGCTCCAATCTGCTCTTGGAAATCAAATCTTTGCTGAACACTGTTTCCAGCTGCAGGTGCTGCTGAATCTGTATGTAGAAAATGAGTTAATTGGTAGGGTTCCTCCAGGAAAAAGAAAGTCCCAATGCTTTTTCGGGAACCATGATTGAGGCTTGGTTTCTGAAGGAATACTAACAATAGTTTTAGTAATTCAAGTGTCTTACAAAGGATTAGATTTTCTCATTTGTTTTATTAAGCTGTCTCTTAAATCATCGCTTCATCTTGCTTTTTGAAATGGCATTAAGAAATAGTATCATCCAATGGACAGAGCAATGGACTGGGAATAAGGAGGCCTACATTATTGAAGCGGCTGTGCTGCTCACCTTATATACTACCTGTGCTTCCCCTGCCTATCCTACCCTTTGTTTTTCCTGGCCATTTGGGCTGTGAACTCCTCAGGGAAGGAGCATCCTACCGTCGTGTTTGCACTGTGCCTAGCACAGTGGACCCGGAGATTCATTTGGAGGTTCTAGGAATGCTAATACTGTGAACCCTTTTATGTGCCCAACACTAAGATATAAACATTTTTAATATTACTTTTGTAGGCTGAAGCTTGTTGCTTAAAACTGATTTTATGACTAGTAACAGGTCCAAATATGCCCTTGCATATTATTTTGGGAACAGTGAAAGGAAGGGATTTAAGAGGCAGCGCAGCAGAAAGGTAAGCGTCCATCAAGCTTATTGAACTTTCCTAAATTACGTCTTGTAGGGCTGTGCAAAGCTTCAGGTGTTGATTCAATTCAGAGGAGATTCAGCTCGATTTGGTGGCCAAATCTCCGAATTGAATCAGGGGACCAATTAAAGGGCCCAAATCAATTCAAAGCTCTCCAAATCGATTCAGAAAAGTTCCAGAGAGCTTCGATGATTCGGGCAATCCCCACTTGCTGCAGCAAGGAGCTGGACACAGACTCAGAGCTGGTAAGTAGGGGTGGGGGTGGGCTGGAGGAGAGGGGAGAAGACCATAGGGGGACCCCTGCCAGGCCCCCCCAACCCCCGCCCGCTTCTCCAACCCCTCCATGGCTGCCTTGTCTGTCCCAACTCCTGGTGCTTTAAAAAAAAGCCCCTACTCACTGGGTGCTGCTGGGTAGGGCGGTGATCCCCACTGCCCCCCACTGCCCCATGCTGCATGAGGGGCTCTGTCATAAGCCCCCCACCCCCCCGTCCTCTCAGCCCCCCCCATGGCTGTCCCATGCACCCCAGCTGTGGCCCTTTAAGAAAAAAAAACCCTGAACTCACCAGCTCCTGCAGCAGCCTCAGGGTTCAGGGGGCTCATGCAGAGTCCCCCACATGGTAGGGGGCAGTGGGGATCACCCCCTGCCGGGCAGGATCCAGTGAGTCTGGCGGTTTTTGTTGCTTTTTTCCTTAAAGGGCCGGAGCTGGGGCAGGCAGGGCAGCCATGGGGGACTGGGACAGTGGGGGGGGGGTCAGAGGGGCTCATGCAGAGCCCCCACACAGTGTGGGACAGTGGGGGGCAGTGGAGATTGCCCCCCCCCCCCCCAGCAGCAGCTGGTGGGTCTGGGCTTTTTTTTTTTTTCTCAAAGTGCTGGGAGCTGGGGTGAGCAGGGCAGCCGTTGCCGGGCTGGGAGAGTAGGCGGGAGATGGGGCCTGTGTGATTCGGAGATTTGGCTGATTTGTCAGCAGCTGAATCTCCGAATCAGTTTTGGCTGTTTCAATTTGAATCACCAAACTGAATCACTGTCCCCCGAATTGGCTCCAGAGTGAATACTAGCTGCTTCGCACAGGCCTAATGTCTTGCACTTTAATATGATAGCTTCACTTCTAGCACATCCGTTTTCATTTGTTTTTTCTTGATTTGTGCATAAAAACCACCTGTGCTCTCATCATTCCTCACTCCATCTCCTGCCAATAAACCTCTCATAATAAAGTCAATTTACACTTGTGCCTTCAATATCCATTTGCATTCATATCAGCATTATGTGGAGGAAGTTCAGATGTATACAGACTAGGAAAGTTAAATCTTATCACTGCACAGGGGCAACCCTTGAAGATAATATTTGACTATTTATTTTAAATCCTATAGCATAGTTTCCCTGTCAAATTATTTTATACTAGCCATTGTGACTGGCTAAGAATCAGAGTCTTGTAATGCTGAAATCTTTCATTCACAAAGTTCAAAAGTCTGTTCGAGTTCTCTCATCTTGATATCAAGCTGCACAGTCTTCTAGAAATGCTTGGTAACAGAGAGAAGAGGTACATGAGCAAAGTGTGTGTTCGAGGTGTGGAGGGAAAGTCAAAGGATCACAGAAAGAAATGCTAAAAATGATTGAATCTTTACACCATACTAATGTAGTGTTGAGAAGTTACCTCGGGATATCATTTAGTCATGTCCCCTGAACAGAGACAAGATATAAACATCTAGTCCCTCCCTCACATACATTTGTATAACCTTGCTCTTATGCATCTCTGATAAAGAAGATGCCACAAAATCTGTAAGTGGCCTAGCCCAATATTTCACCACCCCAACAGTTAGAGAGGTTTTTTTTTTATAGTTCTCAACCTAACTTTCTTTGCTGCAACTGAATCTGCTTCCTTGGTTTGTTCCTTCCCAATGGACATAGAGAATATGTGGTCACCACTCCCTTTATGATTAGTCAAATCCTTCAACATTTCCTCATAAATGAGGCTTTTACATTTTTATCGTTCTTCCTTCTCGCTCCCGAATCCTAATTGTCTTCTCTATTCTTAAAATGCAGTGTCCAGCACTACACAGTATTCCACCCAAGGTCTCAGCAGTGCCAAGTAGAGTGGAATAATAACCCATATCTCTTGTGTCAGAATGAGGTTCATTTTTTCTGCAATAACAGCACAGGCTTATTTTATGCTTCAGCATAACTCAGATCTTTTTCTCTTGTACTGCTGCTTAGCCAGTCATTCCCCATTTTTAATTAGGCATCAGATTTCCCTTTTCCAAATGTAGCATTTTGCAGTTACCTGCAACAAACTTCAGTTTGTGGCTTTACTTTCTTTCCATGCTTTGAGTGTGAGCTCTGATGGAGTCTGATGCAACTACATTACATTCAGTGGTTGCCTTGTATGACCAAGATGTGGAAAAATTTGCATTTGAGTCTGTGTCAATCAGTTCAATGAATTTTAATCAGTCTTCTCTAAAACCACTCCAAGACTCACTGTTTTTCTTTCTAGTGATTTATGCCTATCAAAAAGCCTACACTTTTATCAACAGAATTTTTAGTACATCATTAAATTACATTTCCTTAAGCGCCATTGAAACTTATAATTTCCATAACACGTAGTGCATTACTGTTTGGCAATAAAATTAGCTATAAACTAGGCAAAGAAAAGCACAGAGAGCTCAATGCTGAATGCAGCACACCAACGATTCTACACTGTTCATTCAAGAGAGACCATATTCCTTATCAACTCAGAAAAAAAAATTTGTTTCCAGCTGATGAGGGAAATTATATGCCTACAGTTTTGATTTTCATGGACCATATCAGGCAACAAACAGTCACTTTTAGTGAAGTAGCATTAATATTTTAGTGCCACCTATAAATTAAAATTCCACTGATGCAGCTACATAATTCCATTCTTTGGTCTCATAAGCCCCTGTAGTAACTGTCTGATCTTCAAACTCCTTATAACTTCAAAGCTTCAAAGCTGTTTTCCTGTAATATTTTGTTAATATTTTAGAATTTTATAATTATTTGAAGGTGCATAGTATCAGGTGGATAACACATTCTTTTATGTCATTTTTAGTCAACAGGCAAGAAAGTTTCGTTTGAGGTTTAAGGCAACATCTGATTCCCATCTAACTATTCATTATAATGAAATATTGTATTGTAAACATTTAAAGCAAACTTATGCACTGAAAGAGTTTTATAACATGCCTGTTTTTCATTGTTGTATACTGAAAACTGACTTACGGGAAAAACACTGTATAAGCCAGATACTCAGTTCGAACATTTTATTATTAAGGAATGAAACACAACCAATAGACGTTTTGGGACTTCAGATGATGTACTTGTCTAAATAAATCCTCCGATCTTCCCAGAAATCTAGTTCAGGTTCTCCCTTTAGCCTGAACTTTTAATGTTTCAGTATGTATCAAAGTAGTAAGAGTCAAATTTGGCCTTCAATTTTCTTCACACATATCTTATTGACACCAGACTTTAATGGTTTTTTAATTAAAAAAAATAGGTGGCACTGTAGCTCTACAGGTATGAAAATAATTTTATAATTTTAAAACCGTTTTTACATCTTTATTGTTTACAGAACAATAAAGCAAAGAAACCAAAAAGTCTCCTTCTGGCAGCTCTCTTTTAATACTTAGTGCTTTGGATAAGATACAAAGTTGACTATTCCTTAGTGATTGTTCCCAGGCTTCATTAACATTCAGTATTGCTTTATAAATGTGTGTATATGTCGTGACCTGCCAGATTTTGCAAGAAACCATAGTGGCAGTATATCCTGACCTGTTAAAACTAGAAAGGTTTATTTCTAGCCATTGTCATTTCCGAGTGT
>NW_005843217.1:76696-77021 GCF_000455745.1 Alligator sinensis
AGCAGGAAAATATGATAGAGAGCAATACTGCTAAGTTTGTACTGACAGAGATTTTACCCAGGAGAAAAATAGCTGTACTTCACAGCAACTGAGGCTACCAGTCCAAGTTTCTCAGAACTAACAACTCAAAATTGCATATGAAAATCATGTATTAATATGCACAAGCAGACAAATGGATACCCCCAATGGGAATTCTGTACCCAAATGCCCATTTGCACAAACAAGATTTGCATACAAAGTTCTGTCAACTGGTTATGAAAATATGGCCTTATTTGTCAAATATTCTGTAGAGGAGTTTTTATTGTGGGGGGGGGGGGGGGGGGGG
>NW_005843217.1:77031-86194 GCF_000455745.1 Alligator sinensis
AAAAAGCAGAATCTATTTTATAGCAGCTTGTGGGCAGGCTAATTTCTGCTCATATTATACAGTTAGTAATTAATTTCGAATCACATTATTGCCACATGAAGTGAGTATTTACTTACACGGGTGAAAAATTACTTGAAGTGCCTAGAGCCTGAAATAGTCTATTTTCCTTTTCTAATCAATGAATCAATAAGTTAAGTATTTTAATTTTCCTACTAAAAGGTCACAGTGAGAAAATAAGATATGCATGATAATGTTATTCAGCTATATAAAAATAAATAGATAAGTCTATATATATCTAGGATACATAAAGGTCCTCCAGAGTACTGAGAACTGTCTCCCTGATCCAAAAAACCCACTCAAGTATATACTTAATTGCAACCCATGGGCAACCCCATTGACATCAGCAGGTTTGCTCACAAACTTAAAGTTCAAACATGTACTTAGAATTGTTGCTGGATCAGGAGCAGAGAACTAGATCTTCAGAGGAATTTAAACACTAGGAGTGTGCGAAGCAGGCCCTATTCGATTCAGATTCAGATTTGGCCCGAATCAGGGAACGTGATTCAATTCGTTGATTCAGATCACTGTCCCTGATTCGATTCAGCTGAATCCGAATCTGAAGATTTGATATTGTTTCAGAGAATCAGTGATTCGGACATAGACACAGCTTTAAATGTTTTTTCAACATATCTCGAGGTACCAGCGTGGCTCATGAACACTGAGATGCTGGGGCAGATGAAGCATCCCACAGGAGTGCACGGGGGCCCTCCACGTGCTCAGTGGTGAACCTAGAACTGGACCAGAAGTAATTCTGGTTCATTTCTGGGTCTTCCAGAGAGCACGCAGGGGGGACCCCCACACCCCTTCTTGGCTCGGCTATCGGCTGCAGGGGGACCTGGGGTGCTTCACTCAACCCAGGAGGCACCACTCACTGAGCTGGGGGGGCAAGAGTGGAGAGACCCTGCACGCTCTTCTGGTTCACTTCTGGGTCTGCTGCCGAGTGCTCTGGGGAGCCTCCCATGCTTCTGTGGGACATTCCATACTCCCCAACTTCACAGCACATAGCCACCTACAGGTATGTAGAAAAAACTTTTAAAGCTGTCTCTATATCCGAATCTCTGAATCTTTCTGAATCTCTCTGAATTGATTCGGAGGGTTCCGATTCGATTCAAAGAGATTAAAGTGTCCTCTGATTGGATTTGGATTCAGAGATTCAGCCACCCAATCGGGCCAAATCTCCACCGAATTGAATCAGGGATTGAAGCTTCACACAGCCCTAGTAAACACCTTCTACTGAGAGGAATCTTCAACCTAAGCTTCATACCCAGGTTTCCCATGCAAAGTCTGGAGAAGGAATACTCAGAAATGAACTGGACAGAGGGCCACCAAGGCTAGCTAGGACTATAATGCAAGAAAAATGATCAGACATAGTTGCTGATATTTGTAGGCACCTATCTCTGGCCAAGCAGGTATAGTCCTCCACATAAGACCCTGAATCCGCTACCGGGGGTGGGCCTTAAATCCAGTTTTTCTTATAGGTAGAAAAAAAATCCAGACACAGAATTCTCAGAAGAGATGTAGACGATATGGGTTCAAAACTTGGCAGTCCCTAATTTTGGAACAAGAATTTAAATCTCAGTCTCCCACATCCCAAGTTTATTAACTGTTCTGATGGAGCACTTTCCTACTGGAGCTGTTCCACTTCATAAGCATGACTAAATATTCACTGGGTGAGGAAAACATTACAGCTTAGTTGTCCTTCACTGCATATACCTAAAGGATTAGGTGAGACATGTAAGATATCACCAAGTTCAAGATCTTGCTTTGGAGATATGACTGCTTGGGCTTGAGTTAGGACATAAGCAAGTCTTAGCTGTAGGCTGATATCAGTGACTTTTGCATGTCACCCAGCAGGAACTCCAGTACTGGTGGGGCTGGGCAGCATCTGAGATGTTTTGATGAGATCAGTGTCTAATGACACTTCAGGTGAGGAGAGGTGCCCTGGGCTATAACTCTGAACTTCAAAAAATGCTTGTCATTTACTGGAAATGCTAATGTAGAGTGAAGTTAGCCCAATAAAATATTGTATTGTGGATGTCATCAAACAGGAAGTGATGGCTAGGTGACTATAATCATATAAAATATGTCATAACCCCTTAGAATGAGTTTCATTGAGTACTTGATTGCTGCTGTTAAATAGAATTTAAGAATAAAATATAGTCACATTCAATTACAGATAAACAGCATGCATTAATTGGTTACTGCTGTCATGGATATTACATGATTAATGCCACATTAGAAGCACCACTGTGCTATAGCATTCAAGAGCCTTTTCATTAACTCTTCTGTTAAAAATACATATACAGGATGCAATACAATAACTTTTGAGGATATGCCCACTTTGGGGGGCTGAATTTGGCTACCAATAGTTCATTTTTAATAGAATGTGAAGTGATTTCCATTTTCCAGGTCAGAACAAACCCTGCTATTTTTTTTTAAAGTCCTTCATTAATGAAAGAAGTTGCAAATTCGTTTTCTGTGTAAATAAATCCAAAATGCTTATGTGAGTTCTATCTTTAATACATTTATTTCATAAGAATAATTTTGTAGTTCTTATAGGAGCCAGTTTCAAAGATAAGCTAGCAGATAGATAATAGGGGTGTGCGAAGCAGGCCATATTCGATTTGGATTTGGCCCAAATCAGGGACAGTGATTCGATTTGTTGATTCAGATCACAGTCCCTGATTCGATTCAGCCGAGTCCAAATCTGAAGATTTGATGTTGATTCAGAGAATCAGCGATTCGGACATAGACACAGCTTTAAATGCTTTTTCTATATACCTCAAGGTTACCAGCGTGGCTTGTGAATGCTGCAATGCTGGGGCACATGGAACATCCTACAGGAGTATGGGGAGGGGGCCCTCCACGTGCTCAGCAGAGAACCTGGAAGTGGACCGGAAGTACTTCCAGTCCACTTCTGGGTCCACGGGGGAACAAGCAGGATTCCCCCCACCCCGTTCCCTCCCCGGCTCAGTGATCCACCATGGGGGGACCCTGGGTGCCCCCCTCAGTCCCAGGAGGCACTAGTCGCTGAGCCGAGGAGGTGCGAGAGGGGGCCCCTGCAATGCGCTCCCCGGTGGACTCGGAATTAGACCAAAAGTGCTTCTGGTCGACTTCCGGGTCTGCTGCTGAGCATGCTGGGGAGCCCCCTGTGCATCTGTGGGACACTCCATGTGCCCCAGCATCGCAGAATTCATGAGCTGCCTGCTACCTAGAGAAAACATGTATGTAGAAAAAACATTTAAAGCTGTGTCTATGTCTGAATCGCCGAATCTTTCCGAATCTCTCTGAATCAATTCAGAGGGTTCTGATTCGATTCAGAGAGATTAAAGTGTCCTCTGATTCAATTCAGATTCAGAGATTCAGCCACCAAATCAAGCTGAATCGAATCAGGGACCGAAGCTTCACACAGGCCTAATAGATAATGACATCTGACTGTCTATCACAAGAAATTTTATTTTAACTGTGACTCATGAAAGCTTTGACATTCTATTTATGACTATGTTCTATCCAATCATACAAAATTCACATTTAAGTCTGTTGCCCATATCCTCCTTTCTGTCTGATCATTTTGATCAGTTTCTGATAGATTTAGTCATGCTGAGTAGTACCTTATTCTAGCAGGACCCCCACTGTTATCAATGAGACAATCAGTGAGGTGAGTTAATATTCAGTGTGAATAGGGAGTATAGTGTCTGATCCAATGACATTTGTGGAGTAACTCCTGAGTTCCTCTTATGAGCACCAGTTCAGATACTTGGTCTCCTGGAATGCTGAGATCAAAGTCTGGCCCATTGTCTGATTAAGACTTGGATTGAATATGAACTATACAATATATATGGTATCATTAGTGCAGTGAATGCAATCCCTATCATAAGACTAGAAATGTTTGACAAAATTTTTTGAAGAGACTAGGAGACTTGAAAATTAATATTCTGTTTTCTGATTCACTAATACAGCAGTTGCCCTACTTTTCTGAGGTGGTGCATACGGAATTTCAGTAGGGAGGTATTTAACTTACCTTGTAATTACATAAGGTGCAAAACAAAGTACAAAAGTGCCAATAAAGGTACTGATTTTCTTTGTTGCCCGTTGCCTCCGTCTCCTTTGCTCTTCTAGACAACGTTCTCTTACGCTGTGATAATATTTAACACAAACAAGAATATGAAACATAGTATCAAATGATTTTACTTGAGCAACGAGTGACACAAACTTGCCCAGAAATATGCTGTTTAGGCATGACAATGCTATGCATTAATTCATTTTATCTCTTGATTTACCCTCCAAAAATAATTACTGTAAGATAAATACTTCTTTTCTTTTGTGGCACTGGGTCATATTCCACTTTGCTGTAAGTAGCTGTAACTCTTTTTGGAATTGGGGGATGCTGAACCTGTTTTATTAGGCCCAAATTTGCCTCATTTGGAATTTGGAAAAAACTAAGCGATCCATATAGGATGTTAGTCTATAGAAATAACATTTCAAACAATGTATTATAAGGAAGGAGAAACAAGAGCTCAAAACATCCTGAAGGTATTGATACTAATTTAACCACAATCTTCATAATAAAATAACTAGAAAAACATAACATTAGAATGGTGGTTATATCATCCAACTATAAACTGACTGTCCGTAAACCTCTTAGCCACTTATGAAATCCAGAACACTAGAAAAATAGTTCATGCAGCTGTGTAAAGCAGAGGACTTATGAATCCAAAAATGATGCTGTCCTTAACACTCATCAGAAAGCAGTACTCTTTGTTTATGAAGACTGCCTAGATAAAGCAGATAGAAATTAGACATAGTTAGTATAATGTATGCTATTTTTGCAGATGAATTGCTTCTTTGGCACAGTGGGTCAAATCTGGAGGTGTTTTCTCAAAATCAGATCCTACGAGCAACCCACAAGTTGCTGAGGGACTCAGTTCAAATGGAATCTTATGTGAATGAGGGCCAAATCAGCTTTCTGAATTAATCCCCCAGCTTTAACTAAGGAGGCAAACTGCCTTAATTAGGAGTGATTATATATGTGTGTGTGTGAGTGAGATCTGCCATCTACATTTGAAATAAAAGTGTTATGTTGGCTACCTATTCTCAAGGTGGTAGAATGGATGGAAGAGATGGGCTATTAGGACACTGCTGTATATGAAGTGAAAATGAGTAATCTAATACTCAGCACAGTACAAGTCACTGAAAAACACAGGGTCTTCCATGTCTGAGAGGTTCAGCCCTAAACTGGTGCAGGAACATCAGGAACATCTCAGAGGCTAGGGACAGACCTCACACATAAACCAATTTAAGTGATCAGAAACTGTTTTAAACGTGTAACAGAATAGATGTTCAGTGCACATAAACCAGTTTGAAAATGGCTAAAACCAGTTTGAGATAAACCTCATTGAAAGTAGGATCAGACTTAACTGATTTGGCTCAAACTGGTTTATGAAATATCTGTCCCAGACCCCTTGCTGGTTTAAGATAAACCGGACACTCCTGGCATCCCGGCATGCTCTCTGGGCTGGTCGGGGCTCTCTGGTCCACAGCAGAGCTAGCCCCTCCCATGTGCTCCCTGGCTAGAGCTCCAGAGACTGCAGGCTGCTCCTCCGCTCCCTCTTACCACTCCCTGCTAAGCAGGAATTCCCCTCTCCCCTCTGCCTTGTGGAGAGGTGCCTGTGTATTGGCTAGCAGACCACATACTGGCTTGGGTTCAGTGCTGAATCAACAGCTAGCTGTTAAAGTCCCTCTGTTGTTTTCTTAATGGGCTGATAAACACTGAGTTAGGGGTGATAAACACTGTTATCAATTCCCTGCTGGGCTAATCAGAGCATCCTGCCAGGTCTGGCCATGCCCCACTCAGCTCAGTGCTGTGGAAGGGATGCAAGGGCTGCCCCCATCTTCTGACCTAAGCCACTGCAGGCATGTGCCTGCATGTCTGGGATGTCTGTGCAATTACAAACTGGTTCAGCCTACCCAGGTTAGATTAACCTGCAAAGATTGAATCAATTCAGACTCAGGCTTTTTCAATGTCTGTCCCTAGCCTTAGTGAACACTGTATCAAATAGCACAGTGCCTGGCAAAGGGCATATTTCCCCAGGAGATAGAAACAGGAGGTGGATTTGGGTTTAGAGGTCAGTTCACTCCTGCAGCAGCAATGCTCTGTCCTGTCTCCTGCACAGAACTTACAGCAGAGCTACTCTGATGGTCTGGTGAGAGCTGCACAGTTTGGCCTATGAGGAGTATGTTGTAATTATCTGGACTTGACCTTTGTCTGTTTTTATTTTTTTTTTATCATATTTTTAGTGTCAAGATCTACTGTCGCTTGGTACTTTTTATCAGTTTTTCTGCCTTGCACGTCTTGTTCAATAAAAACTATTTTTCTAATGACACGCTCATTCCCTACTTGACTGCAGCCCCATCATGCTCTCTCAGACCCTGGGAATCCATAACATCGGTCAACATACTCCCTTCTCTCCCTCCTCCAAGCACCCCATGTCAGACAGCCACACTGCAGAGTTCATTCAGGTGCCAGCTACTAAACTTTACTGAACTCGTGTTTAGGAGGCAATGGAAAGCAGTGAAAATGCCCAGGGCACTGACACTCTGAGAAGCCCTAAAACTTGGTACAAGCACTCCCATCCTCAACTTGCTAAGCTGGGGTTTCGCTCTCAATCCCTGGTGTCATAGCCACCCAAAAGGTGACTGTGCTACCTGCAATGCTAGGCACTGTACATTTGGACACCTCTAACTCACAACTATGAACTGGTTCCCAGTCAGTGACATTTGGGAACCGTTGCATGGTTAGGTGTGTCCACACTTACGCATGTTTTCATGTCTAACCTGTATTTGAATTCTACTAAATGCTTTGCTTCAAAGGTATCAATGGCAAAAAGTTCCAAGGTTATTTAAAGTTATGCTAAAGAAAGTGATTTCCTTTTTTCAGTGTTAAATACCTTCTGACATTTGTAAACCCCTAGAGCAGTTTCAAAAACCTGCCATCTTAAAAGCAAACAAAATACTAAAAGACGTTTCATCCGCTGAAATACGTAATTCCCATGCTGCCTCCTTCCTGAAACTAAAACCGACCAAACAAAGCTCTCAGAACTGACCAGAGTGAGGAGCATCTGAAAAATGCCACATATTCAAGTCAGCTCCCTGGAGTTCTTCAGGGCTCGAAATGACAGCTCTATCTTGGAGGAAATGTGATTTCCAACTTTCCAATGTTTGGATCTTAGATACATGACATTTTAAGATGGAGTCAAGCTATTTTATATCATTTGTAGCAGCTTTTTTTGAGCTTCATTGGAGTCTTGGTGCAGTTGGCCCACAGGCATGCCCTGGGTTGAGTATGGGGCACTGGCAATGGCAGTTTTAGTTGTTGCTTTTTTTACCATCTTCTCCCCTCCTCAGAGGGGGCATCCATGGGTGCTGCCCTGGTTCCCCCATCTTAGTTATGCTACTGAGTTGGCCCCATTGCTATTCTACTGCATGGATCTAAAAAATAGTCACCCTTAATTAAAAACAGTGTCTAGATTATGCTTCAATGTATTTTCTCTATCATCTGTGACATAAAATTGTGGCATAAGGGTTTTATTAGCAATCAGCTGGGACATTCTGTCTAACACCTTCCCAGATTCTTCACTTTTGTGCACAACCGTGTTCCCATTCTGATGTTCATCGGTTCATATCAGAATGTAATTTCTTCAACTGTGTTTCCTACAGAGGTATGTGCAAATGTATCTACAGTTACTCTTTCAGATACAAATATACACTTACGTGCATGTACGCATGTGCATGTGTGCCTTCACAATCGACCCCTGATTTGAGGATCTGAATGCAATGAAGAAACAGTGATTTAGGAAATTTCATAACTATGCTGTACTATGTTGGAGAATTATTGAGATATTGCACTTTTAAAATCACTGTAGACTGATATGTAGGGGGAAAAAAGCTAATTTTAGGGGATTTAAAAAACTTATAATGTTTTTTTTTCCCCCACTAGTCTGTCATGGTAACTAAGGCAACTTGGCTTCCAGGAGTAGAGGTACCAATAAAAAATGTAAAACAACTGATGAAAAAGTATGCCATAAAGGTTTTACTGGCACTCATTCTGGAATATCTCCAGAGTAATATTCAAAGATTACTCAGGGCATAATGAATAATGTAGGCAACCTTTCCACTTCTGTGACAGCATGTGTGTGCTGGTATGTGAGATCCTCATTCTGAATTATGAACCCCATGAGGTTAGAGGGTATGCATCCCTATTCCTAAATGCAGGATTGCAACCTCAATATATTCCATACAAAAAGACAGCATGAATACAACTTGAGGTTGAGGAATATAGGCACTGGAATATTAGGAAAGATAACAACTCAACTTTAACTGTTTACTCTCATTCATAAACCTTAATATATCTTTTCTTCTTATGTCACTACAGTAGGTAATATAATAAATACTGGAATTTCATATGCAATCCTATATACAATATACTATCTTGTACTGCTGTTACTCATTTTCCCTATATCTGATAGATATAGGGAAAACAAGTACATGGGAAAACTTTTTGCATGCTGTGTTTCAGCATAAATTTCTGTCTAATAATTTAACATGTATGCACCAGATTAGCAGAGTAACAGAGAAGAAAATTAATATACAGAAATTGTGATGATAAATGTGGAAAGACAAAGGGAACAAAAAGCCAAAAGGTACAGGAAGAAAAGAAAGGGGGGAACAAAACTTACATAAGAATATGAAAAATATTACAAGTTTGTCCCATGTGTCATCATGTTCTCTCAAAGCACGGGCTATCATTTTGGGATGGCTGAATTTCCCATAAACAATGGACTAACAAGGTAAATTATGTATATCACTCCAAGCAAGTGGCAATGAATAATGAAGCTTACATATTACCACCTTATATTTCCTTGTGTGTCCTATTTGCCTTGTTTTGTTTATTTCTGTAGAGGTTTAGTGTCTTTTTCTCTTGATGAAGGAGGGAGGTCTTGCTTTCCTGTCCTCTTGATTCCTTTTGGTTCTCTTATTCATTAGCCTGTTCAGCTGCAACCTTTTCTTGCTTTTTATGTTTCTATAGTATTTTCCTCCTTTCCCT
>NW_005843217.1:86204-110483 GCF_000455745.1 Alligator sinensis
TTCAAAACTTCCTCTGTTTTTATATCTGTTTTACTTCTTACATGTTGTTGATCGTATTCTTAGTCCTGATATCGAGTTTAGGAATCCTTACCCTGGATCTTTGATTGACATTCTTAGTACTACAATAATGAAAAATAAACTACCTATATGAGGGGAATTAGTTGGGGGCATTATATCCTTGGAAAATACACAGTAATATTATAGGGTAAACAATAGTTCACAGGTACATTTACTATAATGTGAGTATGAGATATAATTGGTGGGAACAGTTAATTAAATTCATAATCTCTATGGATTTTTACCCCAAAAGTGTTCCTATCTCTTAAACCTTTAAAATTATTATTAAAATAACTTCTGTATGCTGTTATTAAATCATTACTGAATAATATGTGCTGGAAAGCAATTTCTGAATAAGATGTAATGGGTACAAATCTCAACAAGGGAAATTTAGGAAGAGCTTTCTAGCTATGAGAGTGGTTAAACACTGAAGCAGATTATCTAGAGAGATGGTGTAATCTCCATCACTCATAGTTTTTAAGCACAGGTTAGACAAACGCTTGTCTTGGATGGTATAATCCTCCCTTGGGCAGAGGGCGGGACTTGATGGTATTGTGAGGTCCCTCCCATATCTGTCTTCCTATGAATTTGTGAAAAGCTATGAAATTTAGCTTTTCATTTTTATTTTTTAGCCAGTTAAATAGCATTGCTGTGAAGGGAGTAAATAACATTGTGTGTCCCTTAGGATTGCCACTTGCTTTAGGTGACTAAGTAGCTCCAGCATTTGAAATACTCAAAACATTTCCACCAGTAAAAATGAAAAACCCCAATGAAATAGGGTTGATTAATCATATACTGTTATCTTTCTAAAACTGGCAGATTTGAAGAATTTGTTTGCTCCATTGAAAATCCTGGCATAGTTTCTTAGACCATGGTTCAAAAGAAAAATCAATGGGACAACTTGTACACTTAAAAATATGCACGTGCTGAAGTATTTTGCTGGATCAAGGCTTCCTAAATATATTCTGTAATGAGAGGAGGTTTTGTGGCCTTTTCACAGGCTCTCACATTATAGCAGTTGGACTAATGTATAATTGTTTTCAGATACAGTAACTACCTCCATTTATTATAACAGCACTGGACAGCACAGCTAAAGATCAAATTCATCCATTGTCTGTTATTTACTACAGGACTTTAAACATCCCATTGTGCAGTGTACCAGAACTTGATATCTTGGATGGATTATGATTAATACTAATGTACATGTGTAGTAATAGGCTCTACATTATTGTGTCACTTTGCAAGAAAAGGTGTGTAATATTCAAAACCACTGGAAATACTCAATGATCAACTGAATATTGTATACCACAGAGAAGAACCATCCAAAAATTAACCTACTATAGAAAATCAAAATAATTTGGTCCAAGTAGAAAGTTTTTTTTACAAGATAGATTTTTTTCTAGTTTTGAGCAGTCTTAATTTTTACAGTATATATTGTATCCAGTCCTACAGTATATCCTACTGTCTATATTGTTATAAGCTTGCAGACATGGAAAAAACAAACAAATTGGGGCTTTACTTTAAACTTGGCTCGCTCCCGAGCTGAGCCCAGTGCATGCCCAGAAGAGGCAGCGTAAAAGTTGCACCTGACTTTCCCAACATTTGTAGATATTGGGCACTTTACTGTGGCTCTTTTAGCGCTTTTATCTAATAGCTGATTGAATCGGCTTTAGCTAAAAGCGTAAAAAGCCCCACTGAAGTGCCCAGTCTATACAGAAGCTGCAGAGCTGAGTCAAAGTAATATGCTGCTGCTTCCAGTAGAAAACATTTTTCCCCTGCCCCATCTGTCAGCACCCATAGTGCCTAATTTTGCCAAAAACTTTTTAAACATAGTGACTACTGTTTTGAGTAATCCCAAAGAAGTCTGTATGGGGAGTGTTGGCAGAGCACTTCAGGCATCTTGCTATAGCCCCACAGGTGTGAGTTTGAATCCCAGTGGGCATGTCTACACAAGATGCTGACTGCTCAGTAGCCTAATAATACTGTGCAATAGTGCATCACAGAATGGATGGTGTTAATACACTACTGATCAGTATTTTTAGGCTACTGCACAGAAGTGTCACTAAAAAGACTTTTGCCAGTGCTACTGCACAGTATCTCCAGTTACTGTACATTTATTTAGTACTTGCTAATACAAGTATTAATAAATGCTCCGTAACCACTATGCAGTAGCGACTCATGTAGATACACCCATTCTGGACTCATTATGAAGGTTGCGAGTTGACCCAGCCCTGAATGGGTTCCTGGTCATGTGAGTTGTGGAATTAAAATATATAACCCCAACTCCATCACTCCCTGGCATGCCTTACCAGAGAAGTCTGATGGGCCATCTAGGCTTGAGAAGACTTGCGACCAATGAAATCAATATCACTGCTCATGGGAGTAAATAGGTATGGTAGTGTTAGATGTCTTAAGATCCAAGTGTTGTGGGGGGGGTTTCAGTAGCACACAGGGTAGGGAAACAGGCATTCATCTATAATATACTGTAAAAGGAATGTTTTATACTTGAGATTCCTATTAGTACTAGCAGAAGTTACCTGGACTATTTCTGTTCTCTAATCCTGTTCTAAAATAACCAAAAATTGCTTATTAACTGGGAAAAGGTTTTTCTAAGTTCAGCTCTTCAGCTCTTCCTTTCATCTCAGTCAGCCACAATTATACAGGGCAGCATAGGTAGTGGGAGAAAATATGAGGCTCTGAGGTGTCACTGGCTGCTGCACAATAGCCCCCTTAGCCCCAGTCTTCCACCATCTATGCAGGGCAGCATCCACAGGTGAACTCCTATCCCTGTATCCTTTCCATTGCTGTGGGTCCCAGGTTTGGGTGTCTTGGAAATGTGACTTATGGGCTCCTTCTGTTAGGCAAGCATGCTGAGCTGACTTGTCCTTCTGGAGTTCAGTAGCTACAGCTGCAGTCCCTGAATATCTTCCCAGCAGAGGGAGCAGCTATGTGCACCTTACATGAACATTGTGGGAGGGCTGGTGAACATCAAAGAATTCTTCTGGGGGTGTCCTTCTCCATCCCAGCCAAACCTCCTCCTCTTCTATCCATCCCCAGTTAGATGACTTACCCTCACCCACTGACAGCCAAAGTCTTCCAAAAATACCTATTTCATTTGCAGTCTTAGCTCCTACCTTCCAGCACAACTAAAGCAGACCTTTGGAGAGGGATCTATTCTCTTGTACCCCATCCTTCCCTCCTCCTCTGATCCATCTCCAGTAAGAACTTCTCAGGCAAACCTCTTTGTTATTCCTCTCTTCACCCCACTACCATTTTCTGCCTTGTCTTCTTTTAGGCAAACATACCTCATGCCAGTCCTGTTTTCCTTCAGGGACATACCCTGGGCAACCAGACACATTCTGCTCCCATCCCCAAAGTAAGACTCTTTTTCTCTGATACCTCTAGTTCCAATTAGCTTGACCCATGTCTCCTTGTTCCATTATATGTAACCAATTAGACTCACTTTCTGTTTCTTTTTAATTGCTTGAACCCAGATCACTAGCTGAATCCATGACTTCAGGCAAACAGACCTTATCCCATCCATTGAGCCAGACAACCTATACTCTAAGCCAAGGCACTACTTGCTGAATCTACTTCATTCCATCCTTACTTAAAAGACTCATTCCCCAATTACTTCTTCCAGCCAGAGTACTTTGAATGATGATTCGAGAGGCAGGTGGACTCAGCATTTGCTTCTTTCTACCCCACCAACCAGCTAGCCAGACCTGCTTTCCTTCAGAACTTGGTCCTCACTTTCCCATCCTATATCCAGTTCTCAGATGTGCCGTCTCTATGCCAGACTCGCACACTATGCCATCCCAGCACATTTCCATCTCTGGCCTCACTATGGTTAGGCATTCCATCTTTGACTCACTGCCCCTCAGCCAAAGTGCTCACCCAGCCTGAGTTGCTCCACTCCCAGCCACTGCTCTTGCCTTCCTACCCTGCTGGAGTCACCTTAACCACCATAATTATTGATCCTTCTCTTACTGAAGATAGCTCCCACCCAAATCTGCTCACCCAGCCTGCTACACTCATTTCTCAGGCATATCCACTCCCTTGCACCTCCTCAGAGATGCACTGAGATTTACTGCTCCCTTATACCCAGGAACTTGCCTTTTCAGGCACCCCTCACCCTTAAACATGTGCATACTCTCTGCATACCTGTTCATCTAAGAACCATTATCCCTCTCTATTCTGGAGATCCATTCTTTTCATTCCTTTCATTCCAGTCATACATAAGCATGCTGAGCTAATTTAAAAACTTTAGTGTAAATCTAACTCACATTTCCCTGTTTGGAAGATTAAGTTGTGATCATTAATGCTATCTTCTGTGCATTGTAGGCATTCACACTTTCGTACTTTGGAAATATTAACTCCTTAGGATTCTTCCCTAGTTACTGAGTCCACAGCAGCAACGAAAGCTTCTAGTAAAGGAATTATATTCAGTGCACTTGTTTTCCACTGTAAATTCTTAAAGTTTAAGGAAGCACTTAATGATCAAACTCAGATAGCATCCAGCTCTTTCTAGAATGACATTAGCAATAGCTGTGTATTTGCTCACTGCTAAATCATTTTTTTCCTGAGACAAAGGGTGACACGCTAATCACTACTTCAAAAAGAAGTGCATTCCTATCCAAAGCTCCCTATTCCTCTGCACTCTCTCCCAATGTCATTCCTGAAACATAATAAAGAAGAGCTTTTAAATTATATTCTTTGCAATAACCCCACCAGTTTGGTTTGTAATTAATTTAATAGCAAATATGAGCACAATTAACTAGACAGGAATATTATAACAAGAAAATACTTGCTTTTGAGAATGTCCCCCTCACCCCACCAAACTTGGGATACAGATTAGATTGGATTTTTTATGATCCTGAATCCACTCCTGCATCTGATCTGCCTTCTTCCATGAGTGCCCTCATTTATTGATTGCACCAGTATCTTACCTGGGGTGGATGTCCACAAGGAGCACGAGGGTCTGCATAGTGATCACATCAATCCTTTTACAGTGAAATCGTGCCACCTTCAGCACTTTCAGATATGTGAAACACAAGACTATGAGGGAGAGGAGAAAGCTGAGGGTGTGAAAGAACCCTGTGAAAATCACAAATTGTGTCCTGTCCTCCGGTCTCTTGTTGTACAGGGTGCAGGAGGCGTAGAGATGATGGAAACCCACCCAGGAGAGAGAAGCTGCCACTATTGGAAAGGACACAGAGTGTAACCACGTGTAGCTCAGTATGAGAGCAGCATCTTTGTAACGCATTTTGGAATGGTAACTCAGAGGAAAGACCACAGCTATCCACCTGTCTATGCTCAACGCTGCCATGCTCAGCATGGAGTTAGTGGTCAAGAAAGTCTCCAGGAAAGCCGCAACATGGCAAATCTGATCTCCTCCAGGCTGATTCTTGTAAATGATTCCAGCCAGGGTCAGGGGCATGTTCAAAACAGTCATCAACAAGTTACAGAATGTCAGGTTGAGGATAAATAATCCCGGGACCTGTTTGCGGATGTCTGCACTGTACAAGAAGCAGATCAGCACCAGCACGTTGGACAGCAACGACACGAGGATCAGGACCACAACCAAGAAAGCCAGGATCACTTCCCAAATGTTCATGATGCGTCCATTTACAAGAGGAACATTTCCAAAACTGCACCCAGCTGGCACTCAGAGAACATGGTGCGAGGCACCCTCACCTCCTCCTCCTCATCCCCAGCCTGCTCACACTCTTGCATGCCCTCTGTATTTTTAGAAGAGCTGCAGTTTTTTCTTCCCCTGCTGCTTCTTTCCACGTCAACGCTTTCAGAGACGTGCACAAAAGCACTGGGAATGCCCATCAAACTGCGAGGAGGGCTTAAAAAATATCAGCAGGACTGAACCACTGTCTCCACTCCTTCCATCCAAAGAGAGTAGGCTATTCAGAGAAGCAGCTCTCCTGAGATCCCTAATTATCAATCCAAAGCTTCCCAGCAATTCACCGAGTGAATTTATTCTCTCTCCTCTCTCTCTGACTCTCTTTCTCCTCCCCATCCCTCCTCCCCCTGTCCCCACTCCCTTCCAGGCTGAATGTAACCTGCTTTTATGATTGCAGATAAAACCCTGTTAATGGATTAAAGCATGCACACTGCTGGCGATTTGCAAACATGATTGTGTTCCCCCTGACCCTGCAATTGTAACAAGTCTTTCCCCAAGAGAAATCCTATGCTTTTATTTAATTGATTTAGCCATTAATTTACAAACAGGCATGCAATAGAGTTCTTACACGATAGTATTTTTCATGTATATCATCTGTGTGTGTGCAAAATCACTGCTGGTTTTTCTGCTTGAGCACAAGATCTTCTTTCTATTAATTAGCTTGACTCAAAAAGAAGGTAAGAATAATATACACCACCACTCCTTTTGAGCCATTCCAGGACACAATAATTGGATAGCTTTTTCATAGTACTTTTCATTCATGGATCTCCAAACATTGGGTACAGGAGAGAAAACTTTTATCTTCTTTGTAGAAATGGGGAAATCAAGCTGCAGAACAATAAAACAACTTGTCCAAGGTCATACAGCTGCTCTGTGGCAGAGGCAAGAATAGAATACAGGTCTTCTGACTTGATCACACTTCTTCCCCTTGACAAGCTTGGTTTCAACCTAATCCTCCTTGTCCCCAGGAGCAATTCCTGCCAAGCTGTAAGCAACATGCTGCTTAGCAAAGATGCATTAAGCCAGGAAACTATATGTAGGTCATTTTTAAAATTAAACCAGCTTTAAATGAAGGAGTGAAAACAATTTTCTGGTTTCTGCTCCTATCACTTTTAAATTGCTTTAACTGGACTGCTGAAATGTTACAAGTAATCGGTGCTGCTTGCTCATCAAGGCAGCTAGTCCTTACTTCTTTGATAATAAGGAAGCAAAATATATCCTGAGCAGGGTTATTGTGGCTTAAATGGTTAGTGCATATGTGCAGGAACTACATGCTTAGAAAGATTTTTTCTGCACACTTCTAGCACTTGTACAGTACAGTTTCTGGCTCATTTAAGATATCTATTAATTTAAGGAACATCCAGACTCCCATTGACACCGTAGCAGAACTGTTACCATTCAATGGGTTGCATGTTACAGAAGGACTCCATAGTCTTTCATTCAAATGTTTATCTTTAAAGTGGGTTCAATGGAGATAAAGGCCAAAGAAAATAGTCTACCATGAATATGCCATTAAAGACTGCTTTAAATCCATAGGCATGTTTAACTCCAGTGTGAGATGCATAAAATGCACATTGGGCACAGTTCCCAGGCCCCTTCCCTGCAGGTTGGGGATGAGATGGTCCAGAATGTTAGGAGTCTTGGGTCAATGTGCCCCAATCCTCCTGTCTGTGGACACAAGTATCCTTGTCTCAGAGTGAGTTGTGCCTCAAACTGAGTAAGAGTTCACGTGCTTGAGTCAGGTGACCAATGGACACATGATGGCAACCTGCTAGTGGTACCTTCTAGAATAAATTAGGTGGACTGTGGCTCAGTTAGGTAAATAATTGAGGCTGCAAAAGATGATGAGGCCAAGGGCGAAGCCAGCAGACTTCCTTGCCCAGACTCCAGAAAAGGTTGGACAGAACGTGGCCAGAGATGACCTTTGAGCAACAGTAAATTAACAGAACATTCCAAAATGTAGTCGTGAAGAGACTGTACCTGAGATCAGTTGACCAAAGCTGCGATAGCAGGGGAGCTAGAAGCCCTGGGAAAGGAAGCAAGCTGACTGGGGAAGCCCTAATGTTTGAGAAGTCTTATTAGATGTGGAGAAGTCTTACTAGGGAAGTGAAGAACCAAACAGGTTTATGTTTGGTTCCATTAACTGCCCCAGTAAGGAGAACTGTCATAGAAAATTGTGGAATATCTGTACTTTGTGGCAGAGAGGAAACAGAGGTGTGTACATTTGAACTTAGGGGCAGTATTAGGTAAGCCACGCGGGTTCCTTCTTCACATGTTCATCCTCTTTCCCAGCAGAGTGAAACACACCAGCCTGGCACAGACCACACCACTGAACCATACTGTGCAAGTGCTAGAGGTATGCAGAAAAAAATCCTTCGAAGCATTTATCTCCAGCATATGTGTACTAACTCATATTCTCTCCTCTCTGTCTCTGACTCTCTCTCTCCCCTCCCCCTGCACCATTTGTCCCCACTCCCTTAAAGGCTGAATGTAATCTGCTTTTATGGGCACATACCCATACCATTTCAGTTCCATCTCTCTCTCATTATTTCACCCTACCCTGCTACACACAAGGCTCTAAGATCAGCACATTACTCCTTCTCAAAGTGGTACTTCTACATTTCTTCTTCAGCTGTTGTTCTTGGATTTGGTGCTATACAAACAGACTAAAAATGGCTACACATACATTGCACATGGGCTGAACTGAGCATTGAGGAGAAAAGGGAAAGAAGGAGGACAACTCCATAGGTTGTGCTAAAGGAACAGGAATTTTGAAGGGCTGCTGGGAAGAAGGTCCAACTTTTGGAATGGAAAAAAATGAGTCAGGCAGGAGGAGCATAGATTGGTCATATGAGGTCCATGGGGATGGGACCATGTTGAAGTACGAATAAAGGGCTTTCAGATGGTGCAAGGGATACATATCTTTCAGAATAAGCATCAGAAGGTTCTGGGTTAAGGTTGGGATTAGTGCAAAATGGAGTTATGTTGGATATGGGTTTATTTGTAAATCTCACATTTCAGCTTCACTCAGTGAATGTGTGCACAAAAGTCTGGACAAATACAATCTATTTTTCATATAAAAACTGAAGCTGAATTCTTGCTTTAAGTGCAGAATAGAATTGAACTGAAACTACAGAGTTTCTGTAGCTCCTTTGTAATATATTCCACAGAAATAGATGGAAAAAGAAAAAAGAAAACAGAATTTTTAACAGCAGCTAGGAGTGATTAATATTAAATAAGGCTAGAACTGATGGAGGTATCAACTTTTGATAGAGACATTAAATTAAGTTTCCTGGTGCTTACTTCTGGTAGCTGCCCTAAAGCAGTTAACCTGATTAGATAGTTTATAATATTCTAGGCATCATTGCTGTCCTACTGCTGTCCACTGCCATCCTAGCTTAGTAAAGGTTAATGAACACTTGTTAGTGTATTTAGAGTGAGGTTATTTCTACCAGGGATCTATTTTGTAGCTGTGATGGCCTGAGAAAAAAGGATACACAAAGCTGTTTGGCTAGAGGCAATATCTTTTATTAGACCAACTAAACAGTAGCAAAATAGTGGAGGATATACTTCCAGCCTCTCCCTCCCCTGTGCAAAATAGAGTTTATTTTCCACTTAAGAGGACTTTTACAATCTGTTATTCCTACCAGACATCAGAAGACTAATATGGACTTGGGCCAGTTTGTAGGGAAGGTAGAGGGTTTGCCTAGCTGGAGGAGTCTGAACTAACTCAAGTACTGGGAACAAAGAAGCCATGCAAACTACTGAAGCTGAGAGGCTTGTATAGAAGGTATAGATTGGCTTTGCTATCTCTCCCTGGCATGACAAGTAAAAGCATATCATTTCTCAACTACAAAGGTATAGACCTTTGAAAAGAACAGGGGAGATACAGAAATTACAGCAACTTTCTGCTATCAGTCCTTCCTGGGCACAAAACATCCCAAATGAACAAGGTCTCCTTCTCTACTAGCCAGCAGGGCTTCCCACCAGCAAAAGATGGGTGCTCAGGGATATGAAGAAGCAGATTCATTCCTCCTTCTAGTCAGGGAACACCTAGAGACACTGTACCTCTGGCTAGGGACAGACATTCAAAAAGCCTGAGCCTGAATTTATTCAATCTTTGCAGGTTAGTCTAACCTGGCAGGCTAAATCAGTTTGTAACCAAACAGACATCCCAGAAATGCAGGCACATGCCTGCAGTGACTCAGGACTAGAGCAGTCCTCCCTTCCCTTCCACAGAGCTGACCTGAGGGCGGGGGGTGGGGTATGGCCAGGCCCTGGCAGGATGCTCTGATTAGGGCAGGGGTCTGCCCCACCCCTGAGCAGCCCAGCAGGGAATGTTTATCACCCCTAACTCAGTGTTTATCACCCCATTAAGAAAACAACAGAGGGACGTTACCAGCTACCTGTTGATTTTGCCTTTCTCCCATCAGTTCAAAGGTAGCTGGTAGGGGTGCATGAAGCAGGCCCTATTTGATTTGGATTCAGCCCAAATCAGGGACAGCGATTTGATTTGTTGATTGAGATCACTGTCCTTGATTCAGTTCAGCTGAATCTGAATTTGAAGATTCGATGCCGATTTGGAGAATCAGTGATTTGAACATAGACACAACTTTAAAAATGTTTCTACATACCTTGAGGTAGCAGGGGCAGCTCATGATCACTGTGATGCTGAGGCAGATGGAGCGTCCCACAAGAGTGTGTGTGTGTGTGTGTGGAGCACCCTCCCCCCCATCTCCCCGGCTCAGCGATTGGCTGCGGGGGGACCCAGGGTGCCCCCCTCAGACCCAGGAGGCACCAGTCACTGAGCCGGAAGGGTGCAGGGGAAGGCCCCCAGCGTGCTCCCTAGTGGACCCAGAAGTGGACTGAAAGTGCTTGTGGTCCACTTATGAGTCTGCTGCTGAGTGTGCTGGGGAGCCTCCCACACTTTTCTGGGATGCTCCATGCACCCTATTATTGCGGCACTCACAAGCCACTGCTACCTAAAGGGATGTAGAAAAAACATTTAAAGCTGTCTCTACGTCTGAATCTCTGAATCTTTCTGAATCTCTCCGAATTGATTCAGAGGGTTTCGATTTACTTCAGAGAAATTAAAGGCTCCTTTGATTCAATTTGGATTCGGAGATTCAGCCACCGAATTGGGCCAAATCTCCACTGAATTGCATCAGGGACTGAAGCTTCATGCAGCCCTAGTAGCCAGCATGTAGTCTGCTAGCTAATGCTGAGAGGTCTCTGTGTCTGTGAGGGATAGGTGAATGCCTGCTTAGCAGAGAGTGGGGAGGGGAGATGGGGAGCAGCAGCCTGGCAGATGCCTGCAGAGATGGCCGGAGCTGCAGCCAGGGAGCAGAGGGGAGGGGCCAGCTCTGCTGTGGAGCAAAGAGCCCTGTCCATCCCAGAGAGCATGCCGGGATGCTGTGGGAGTCTGATTTAATTTAAACCAGGAAAGGGTCTGGGACAGACATTGCATTAACTGGTTTGAGCCAAATCAGTTAAGTCTGATGCTACATCCAACCAGGTTTATCTAAAACTGGTTTCAGCAATTTTTAAACTGGTTTATGTGCACTGAGCATCTGTTCTGTTACAGGTTTAAACCAGTTTCTGATCACTTAAACTGGTTTATGTGTGAGGTCTGTCCCTAGCTTCTGAGATGGTCCTGATGTTCCTTCACCAGTTTAAGGCTGAACCTCTCAGATATGGAAGACCCCTGTGTTTCTCAGTGACTCCTACTGTGCTCAGTTTTGGATTACTGTCGGAGGTGCATGATATGTGGATGGAGTCCCTGATGTCCTGGTGTCTTGTGAGTCTGCATTGTGAGCAAAAGCCTCTTTACCCTTTATAATCAACTGATGATCACACTTGCTTCTCACCTGCCATGTCTAGATGTAATTCATAAACTCTGGAGGTGTTGCTCTGTTGGAGGTTAATCACTAGATCATCCGGCTTGCTCCTACTGGGGCTCCAACCTCCTCTTATAACCTCCCTTGGTGTTGGCCTCAGTCAAACACCAACCAGGTGTTAATATGCAATTGGTAGTTGTAGAGTATTCAAGTCTACATCAAGTTAATTACTATTCCTCAAACTAGTTCTTTTCTCTTGTTTCTTTCCAGGTTTCCTTCAGATCAAAAGGTTTATCACCCTTTCTCCAAGAGAACATTGCAGCTCACTGAATATAGGGTAGAGTGACACCTGAAGTGACCTGCATCTGGTAAGTGTTTACCCTTCACAATTTTTAGAGTCCTATTAGCTTTCCAGCACTTTTCTTTCTCTATTATCAGATTCCCAATTTCCCCAATCAGGATTTTCGGTTTTGTCCACCACATTCCCTGGGAAATCATTCTAACCAAAAAAACCCCAAAACAACAACAGCCAGCATCATCTGTGCCTCTGCTTACAGTTTGGTAGCTAGAATTCAGCTCTTCTTTCTACCAGAGCCAAAGTCACCATTTCCCTCCGTCTTAATCACTCACCATTTTAATAACCCTGAGTTTCAAAAAGGAAGATGAAAGAAAAAAAACCCAAAGAAACATCCCTGTTGATCCTGTGTTCCACAGTCTCTTCTTTTTTGCTTCTGGGTTCTGGGCTCCAGGGTTGCAGTGCTCTGCCAAACCCCTTTCTCAGCATCTGAGCTCCTCCGAGCTCCAAGACTGGTATCTGGCCATTGCCCTGTTCCTGGGGTAACTCTGCCAGGCTGCAGTGGCACTCATCTGCTCCCTCTCTCCAGAGGAGTCCCTTACTGGGGTAGGCTCCTCCCCAGAAATTTGACACAGGCAGTGTGGGATGCCAATTTGGACAAACCAGTGGCTGGAAAAATGTTGCTCTAGCTACAGTGGCATTTTTCACCGCAAGGTCACATCCACCCGCACTGGTAAGTTTTCCCTGGGCTCTCTCTCTGTCTCTGGAGAGGCATAGGGAGCCCCTTCACAATTATGTGAGCTTTTTATTAAAAATCCTAATATTGTTAGGACTCTTGTTATATAGAAAGGGTGTTTTTTTTCCCTCTGTGTGTGTCTGCTATGCTCCTATTATCTTCCTCCCACTACACTTTTGGCTGGATGTACCTACTTCTATTTTTATTGTGGGAAAGCTAAATTGTGTATTTTGTTCTGAACATGCTAAGAGAAACATGAAGGTAAATTAGGTAAACATCCTAATGCAAGTAATGTAGTGCCTATATTCTTTGCTATTCTATGGTTCCTGAGTCAACCATTCTCATGAGTAGGACTGAATGTTATGTTTTGGAAAGCTTTGTAATAATAAGGGACACATGCTAAGAAGTAAGCAAGGGAAGAGTCAAGTCAAGTGAGTAAGCTCACTACTCTAGAAATGCACATTTCAGAGAGTTGAAGGCTTCCTTGACTCAAATTCCAATACATATATACAGCGAGCTGAAGAAACCCAGAAACTTTGTAAAGCTCTTCTCGCTTTCAGTAATCTGTGTAGTTGTGGGATTATTATTTACTGTCTTCCTATTGATTTAGCATGCATATCCAAGAGACAGTAATGAGAGCTATAAAATAGCTTCACATTACATGTAGTGAGGGGGAGAATTTGGCATGTAAATATCTATCACAACAAAGGCACTTATGTTCTGTATGACTTGCTTGTAAATTTCCTGGGATTTAATTTGTTTGTAATATACTCATGGTATACGAATTTTATGCAATAATAATTGATTATTTACCAACAATATCTGAAAGTCTCATAGGCCCTGACTCAGAGGATCAAAAATTCTTTTAATCCATATAATATGAAGAATATTAAAATGATGGAATCCTATATTTGTGTTTGTTCAATTCATGATCAACTCTACAATGGTTTCCCTTAAAACCAATGTGGTCTGAGTTATGGATTGGCACTTGAAAGATCCGGCTTCCTATGGCCACTTCAGCCACTGACTTGCTGCTGTGTGACTTTCTGTCTTGTCCATTCAAATTGGAAGCTCTTCAGGGTGAAGATGGTTTCTTACTGTCGGTTTGGCCCAGCTGAGGCCCCAACATGAGGGTGAAGCCTCAACGTGCTATCATAATGCAAATAATAAATAATAACAATCATGATTGATTGTAAAGTTCATAACAGGACACAGGATAACAAGACACCACAAGTCTCACAGATGTTTGCAATAGCCTGTCATTAATAATTTTGCATTGTTTACCACATATATTACTGTATACCACAACAGTCTAAAATATGGTTCTTTTAGATTAGTCTGTAAATAATACCTTTGCTTTGTGAGAATAAATCATAATTATTTTAGATGAAGGGTTCATTTTCTTTACCTGGTTATAACCTTGGTGTGTGGTAGTACCACATTACCCTGTCTGATTTGTATTGGGAACCACGATACAAAGTATAGCATTCTGAAACTGGTATAGCATTCTGAAATTTGTCTGGGCAAAACGTTAATGAATCACTCTCCAAACAGCCATTTCTAGCACATTTTTGTCTATATTAAGCACTGGACTGAGGCATGAGGCTATTTAAATCTTTGTTATTTAGGGTTCACTACTAGAGTTTAAACATTCTTTAAACTTCAAAAGCCTTTTGGGAAAAGAAAATGTAATTGCATTACAGAACTGAAAAACGGTATGGCTTTTAATAAGAGTAAAATTCCTGATTACCAAATAGCCATGGTAAGAAGGGAGCTTGTACAAATGTTTCATTCTATTTTATTGAAGGAAAAAGAAAATATTTGTTGTTTTAAAATGTCATTAGGGACTAGTCTTGAAAGCGTTTTTTAAATGAATCTATGTCATTTAAGACTGGGCTTTGTCATCCTTACTTGTATTTGTGAGTGTTTATAAGTGCAAGTAATCACCCTGCTGTAAGTAAATCCATTCACATACGGGTTTACTGACATAAAGGAAGGCCTGGTAGATGGGTCCCTAACACTGCATCTCTGTGCATGCTCAAATGGATATTTGCATACACAAAGCATGTGTGTGGACATACTTCTTGCTGTCTGCTCTCTCCGTGTTCGCGCTTTAAACTGCCAACTAATCCTTCACAGCTGAGCTCCAACCCCAGGGCTGACTGCATCCCTTTAAGGGTCAGACAGCCTTGTTACAGCATGTCATTTACATATAAATGTAAGTATGTTCATGTAGTGTTTTTTAAATCATTAAACATGATCATGCACAGGCTTCTTCTGCAAATATTCTCACCGATACTATTAGGGCTAAATGTGAATTAAAGCACTAATTAAATTTCAATAAGTCTTGCAACTATGGATCTTTATGGCAGTATAATTTAGGGAGTTCTGTTGAAAACCTAGCACCAATTAAAAATTCAAAGGTCTTCTCCTATAGCAAACTTAGAATGTCTGAAAGAATTAAGAAAACAAATTAGGGATCTTCAGTCAAAAGTTATGATTAGCTGCCCTTCAGTAGGATGGCATAGTTCATCTTGCAAATTTCTTCTTATGTTTCTTAGCTCTTTCCTATTCTAATTGAACTTTTCCCTCCTTTTTCACCCTCCTCCATTATTTTGACTAACAATAACAAAAACTTAGAAAATGACAGTTTTGTTGTACTTGTTGAGAAGCAGAAGAGTTGTTCCTTTTGTAGCTGTATCTTTGCTAGTTTGAATCTAGACTGTCCTCAGAAATGGAAATGCCTGGAGACAGCTAGTAGGTGTTTGCTCTGGCCTCCATTAGTGAATACCACTACTTTTTAAATTATGACTGCTTTGAAAGCCCAACATACAGGATTTGTTGCATGTATACTGTCTGTCTTTTTCCTTTTCCCTCAATTATACTGTAATTTCGTAACAACAGTTTTATTACGCTGGATGCTGAAGGATCACATGGCTTGTATTGAGAAATAAAGTATAATTTTTTTATTGTCCGAGTAAAATCGCTGATTATGAAATCCTACTTCTCTTAAGTCGGTGATATAGTCCACATTGACATCAATGTAGCCACGATTTCATCTTGTGTATATATAGCAAAGATAACATGACTGATCTTCTATAATCCCTACATTTCTATGGGTAAGGATAGATATTCTTGTGGGGAAGCAGGCACAGAAAATTATTTCTTTTCTCAAAGCAAGAGGTCCCAGACACCTGTGGATACATCCTCTGTCACTGCAAGGACTTACCTATTGGACCACCACAAAAGTGGAGTTGAGATAAATGCTGGCAAGATGGAGGCAGAAAGAGAGAAGAAAAGGCATAAGGAACCTCTCTGTGCACTTACACGTGAGTGGTCTTTGTGAGCTCTTCAAGTCAGTGCTGTGGTTTTTCTATTCATTAGAAACATTTTCATCCTATTTTCCTGATATGCTCTATGTGCTTCATGACACATATTAAGAATATTCCTTTTAAACCATAGACTGCAACTGAACTGGATTTACTGGCCAGCTTCATCATTTCTAATAAGCCATCACTCTTAGAAACTCCATAAAGCAGGGGTGTCAAACTGACCACATGCCCCAGGCTGAACCTGGATTGCAGGTGCCCTTGCAGGTCAGATCCACAATGGTAGTTGCAACTGGGGTGGGAAAAACCATGGCAGCAGTAGTGTGTAAAGCAGGACAGATAGACATACAGACAGACACTTACTGTGCTGGAGGTGTTGTAAGTGGCCATGGGCTAACCAGCCACAGGGAGAATGGGGCTGTCAGTACAGCTCTTGCTTGCCCTCCTGCAGCAGATGACCATGTCCACTAGGCCCTCAGGGATCCAGATTTTGCAGCAGGCCCTGCCCACTACAAACTATGCCCCCAAATTCCCTGGCCCACTGGTAGCCCAGCAGTTTTGAAGGAGTGACTTTACAGACCATGTCTGGCACACAAGCCATATATTTGACACCCCTGCCAGAGGAAAACCTTCCTATTTTTCACTAGCCAGTCTTACGCTTTCTGGCTTTGCAACATACTGCTGCAGTGATAGTTACTACAATGCTATTTACTAAAGCTCTTTCTCTGAATTATTGATGCTCAGGTTGTCACTAACTATTAGTTTGCTTCATGGAATTAAAGAAACACCAAGATTTCAGGCAGAAGAATGTTGCTGCTCTGCCAGCTGGATAGATTTTTAAGAGCTTTTCGGGTAGACTAGAGAATCAAATCAATCCAGCGGCAGCAGCAGCATCCCACATGAATCTTTGACTCGGGAACTGTCCGTGGGTGGATGTGTGTGGGTGGATGGAAGGCACTGCTCTTTCTTTCTGCAGTGTTTTTAAACAATGTGATCGCTTTATTCCCTTTGACCAATTGTGCTCAGTTCCTTGGTGTGGGCGTGTTTGTAAATATATTCACCTACGTTATCTATTCAAATATGAGAGATTATATTATAGAAGGACCCCCTTTTAGTGTCAACACAATAGTTAGTTTTTAATTTATATTTTTTAATCTTACAGGTATAGTTGTGTTAGCAACACACAGTCTATCAAGTTGTTCTCAATCTTCATTTTAAAGGTACTTTGTACTCTGCATAGCATCACTGCAAATGTATAGATAGATATCAAGAATGAACTATTCTTGATAGTTCATCAAGAACTATAGTCTGCTGTTTCCTTGGATGTTCAATTATATTGCATAAGGAAGTAACGTGTTTTTAAGTGAGATGATGTGGCAGGAATGGCTGCATTTGTTTGCTTACCTTCAAACACCATGCTCTGTTAAGAAGTTGTTGGAATTTTTAAACCAAATTATTTTTACTGTTAAATCATATTTTGTCAAAAATGATTTTTTTTTTCAAATAACAGATATTGACACAATTTTCTCCCTGACCATTATGTTCAGTTACTTGGTGTGGGTATTTTATATATTTAAAAATATTTAAAACAGAAAGGGAATATACTTACCTGTAATTAGAGTTCTTCAGGGTATGTTATCTATATAAGCCTATCTTCACCATGGAGGTATATATGTACCTTAGCTCTAACACTTGGACATTGACATCAACCGAAAGGCCTGTTAGCATCAATGTCTCAGAAATGAGCATAATCATTTGGGTCTTACTTCAAATTTTATGTGCTCTTATGCAGATTTTATATGTGAAAATATTTGGATGTCTAGATCTTCAGGTGTGTATGAAAATTAGGACTTGCATGAATAACTTCCAAATAGAGCAAGCTCTTTGGGCATTACCTACCAAAAACTGGAAAACAGAAATAAATGTGCTTGAAAATTAGTGTTGTCATTATCATACGCATTATATTTTTTTTCAAGTGCTGCCTGCTTAGATTTATGTCAGTGAAGAACCAACTACCTGAATCTAGCAGACTTAGCATTACTGTAAATTACATACATGATTTTCTGCCAACATTATCATAAAGATGAGAAAAACTTCCAATATATGTTTAAAATAGGGTCTGTGATCATTGTAAAGTACATTCCCCATGAGGAAAGGTAGTAATTATTCTATGAAGTATAGAAATTGACTCTACAGCACTGTTGGAATTCAACTTAATGGAGGTATACTTTAATTTTTTCTGACTTGCCACCATATCATGTATTGGGGGTCTATAACAGGGGGCCTGCTCAGGGCTGACTTCCCAGTGGCCCACCCACCTGTTTCTGGGCTAACCGCCCGCCTTCTCGCCTGCCACGCCGTGTTGTTAATTAATTAGTTCTTTGATGTAATTAAGCGGGAGGCTGCCCATTTCCTGCCTGATGCCAGGGGGCACTATCTGCAGCTCCATTCCTCCCCTACACCACAGCCCAAGCCTCACAGATGGCATCTCGATGTTTTCATCATCACCAGGGCCCCAGAATCCTCCTAACTGAACCCCGCCTGGATTCCTCTCCTCAGGCGGTCTCATTCACCTTCATACCGGGCAGCATAGCTCTCTAAACTGCTTCCCCTTTGGCTCACTAGCCCTGGCCCACCTCCAGACCAGTCAGCACCCCAGGCACGCAGCTCTTGGGCGTTCCTCGCAGTGAGCCCCTGGCCCTTCGACCCTTCCGGTCCTGGACCCAGAATGGACCAGTGAGGAGAAGTCCAGACAGGCCTGAGTCTATGGCCCTTTTCTCTTTCTCTGGGGGTCCACCCTCCAGGGCCTCCAAACAAGGGGTAACCCACCCAGAGGTGGGGGCTAGGGGTTAAGGTGCCCCAACCCACCTTTCACTGGGGTGGTAACTGGCCTGGCATTTCCTGGGGGCTCCCGTGCCACTGGGAGCCCCACCAGGCCACCCACTCCTGGCAGGGTGCAGTTTTAGGTCATACCCAGGACCAGGAGCCTCCTTACCATCCCCTACAGCTCCTCCCTTACCTCCAGATGATACTAGCAGCCCTCCCGCCAGGCAATGTTGTTGCCTGGCCTTCAGCAGCAGCACTGCCCTGTTTATATGGGCAGCCCTAGGTTCAAAATGGGTGCCCTCATCAGGAACCTGGCAGCTGCCAGCTCCAGGCCCTAAAGTGGCAGGCACAAACAGTGCCCTGCCACAGGGTCTCTAGGTGAAGTGAGGCTCTTTTGTGTAGATATCTATAACAGCATGAGCTGTAGTTATTTTCAACTACTGGGACTTGTTCATGGCATAAATCAGCACCAGTCTTCACTGATCAACTTTGGGTACTGGTGTTATTGTGCTATACATTTATTGTCGTGTCACTGGAGACCCAAACAAATTCAAAGGCTCATTATGTTAGATACTGTGTGTAGTTTGGATAAAGCTGATTTTTTTTTTCATTTTTAATTTTCTTTGGAAACCTGTTCCATTCCAAACATACCCAAATTAAACATTTCATCTGGGGCACTTAATGAGTTTAAATTCACAGACCTGATATTGGTGTCTCCTGGGCTTTATTCAAGAGCTCAGTGATTAGCCCATGATGTAGGGGATCCATGTTTAGTGGTTAGAGCATTCACATAAAAGGTGAGAGACCCTTGTTCAAATGCCTTTCTCCAATGGTCAGACAGTGTACCTGGATCTGGGCTTCTGCCTCTTAGGTGGGTATGCTAACCAATGACTGGTGCATATTCTGAGGGGCTCTCCATAAGCCTCTCCTGTGAACAGCT
Source organism: Alligator sinensis (assembly GCF_000455745.1). Classification (NCBI taxonomy): domain Eukaryota; kingdom Metazoa; phylum Chordata; order Crocodylia; family Alligatoridae; genus Alligator; species Alligator sinensis. Next base: position 105,920 of record NW_005843217.1, read on the forward strand.
GTTCTGCTCCTAAAATATTTGAATAGTTACTGAACAAGATATTGAATGACCCAATAACTTGGTGTTAAGGCTACTGTTGTGGGAGATGGAGCACCTGGGTAGCAGTGCCTTCTCCAGTGAACAACTAATTATTTATGTAAAGTGGAATTGTGGCAATACCCTCTTTCAAAATAGCCTTGTGCTTAGGCCATGCTTCTGCGTGCTAGGATATATCTCAGCAAATCCATCCAATTAGGCACAGGAAGGAATTGCACCCGAGACAGTTCCAGTGTTAATACTAGAACCACGGGACTACGGAGTAAAAGTATAGGTGGACGGCAGCAGCATCCCTTAGGTGCTTTTCCAACCTCTCCTTAACTAGAAGTCAGGGCAGGACACAGTTCCTTATAGACTAACTTGTTCAGAGAGGCATGAGCTTTTGCAGGCTGCAGCCTACTTTGTCAAATGCTATGACTGGGCTTGCAGTGAATAAGGGTACTAAATAGAAAAGAAAAAAGTAATTTAAATGCAAAGGATAGGCAAAAGGGTGGAAAGAAGGGAGCACTGCTGAGAGGTGAAGGTGGGTTGAAGGATGAACAAAGAAGTTAACCTGTTCAGGGACATAGGGCTTTAAAAAGGTAGTCCAGGTAATGGGTTAACAATCAAAGTCTCTGTTGAAAACCTTCTTAACACAATCCAGTCTGTGGATGATTTCTTGTGCCACAATTTCCCATTCAAGTTGGTTTTTTATAGTTGTGTTGTTTAAGAACAACTACCCTGAGGTCAGAGATGGAACGTCCAGGAAGGTTAAAATATTCTGCCGTGGGCTTTTTCATCGTTCTGGAATTGATGTCAGATTGGTCTCCCTTCATTTTTTCATGTAGAGATCACCTTGGCTGTCCAACATAGACAGCAGAAGGATGCTGCAAGCAGGTGATGGCATATATAATATTGGTAGAAGAGCAAGTGAATGAACCCCAGATGTTATAGTCTATCTTGTTTGGTCCAGTGATGATGTGATCTGTGTTGTTGAGGGGGGCACAGCTGACATCTGACTCTGTTGCAAGGCCTGGCAGTGTTAAGCAGTCTGTTGCTGGAAAGATGCTTGAGGTTGAGCAGTTGCCTGTAAGCCAGGCAGGCTTGTCCCTGAAGGCTGCCTTTACATGGTTGTCATTTTCCAATGAGGGGTTGAAAGTCTTTAATGATGTGTCCAAGGTATTCAAGCTAGTAACCAGCAGGATTCTGTTGCCCACATCCTAAGGTTGGTATTGTAGCTGGTCAGACTAAGATCTGAGTTTTCAGTTTTGTTAATTTGAGAATCTGTTGTTTTGAGATTCTATTGTAGTAGCAAGAATCCCTGCTTTACATCCTTAAGTATGCATCCCAGTTAGCGAGATCAGAGTGCATACAGTTTTAACTTAGGACTTGACTGTACATAATGGGTCTTGTGGTGTGCTTAGGAAAAAAGCTGGTGGTGTAAAGGTAGCAGTAGTAGTCAGTTGTTTCCAATACAATGTGGTAATGATGTGACTGTTTCAAAGTTTCCTTGGTGTCCAAGAAATGAATGTTTTGCATGGAGTATTAAAGTGTCAATTTGATGGACAGGTGGAAGTTGTTAAATTCTTGGTGGAATTTTTTTAGCGATTCCTTCCCATGTGTCCATATCATGAAGATGTCACCACCAATGTGTACCTTAGGTTTACTAGAGAGGTGGGCGGGCAACTTGAAGGGGATGGAAAGGTAATAGAAACATTACTTATGGAAGAGCTAACACTTGCAAAATGATAAAAAGAGAAAGCCAAATTCATACCTTACATCAGTGGTTTTAATTTGGCACAGGGATCAATCTGGCACATGACTAAGTATTATATTTTATAATACATACACACACATGTGTGTGTGTGTATTTCTGATAACTGAGCAGAATCTGTCACATCTGTATACTCAAGACAGAATCTGTGTATTGTGCATCTGTTTACTGAACAGTTCTTCAAGATGTTACACCACCAATCCTTGCCCTTTATAGAAGCATACCTGGTTTCTGTTTAGTTTTATTTTAGGCTAGGAATGCCTCCTTCTATCACTCTGTCAGAAGGGACTAAGCAGAGGCCGGTGATAAAAAAACAAAACAACCAAAGAACAAAAAAACAAAACAAAACCCCCTTTAATTAATACTTAATTATATGTATTTATGCAAAGCACTTCATAATTACCAATACTTATGGATCTCTTCTTGTCCATTGCCTTTATACTTCCTCTTTTTATATGTATATCAGTTGTTTTTCTTGGGTCTTCATATCAATTGGCTTTGTGTCTATATTAAATCTCCATTATAACACTAGAGACAGACTAATCTTGTGATTTAACTAGATGACTTTAGAGCTTACTTATTTGTTGTTATAATAACAAGGACTGTTGGAGTATAATTCCTGTGAGAAAGATACTTCTCCTGGAAAATGCTCTAGCCTTTACAGTGCCATTGCCGTATTAAGGAAGGGTGTATGAATGTTGGCCTCAGACATTGTTAGAATTGTTGGACTCAAAAGAATTGGCCCCAGGATTTTTGACTGTTCTGTTCATAAAGATGCCCTGGCAGAATTAAGCAGTTTATAAGAAAGATTCTGATTATTCCTCCTAATATAGCTTGCTTTGCACTTTATGGGGTAGTTAAGCCATATTAGTCTGAAGGCAGGCAGAATGCAGGGTAGATTTGCACCTTATAGATTAACTAAATCAGAGGTGTATAGCATAACCTTTCATAAGCCCAAATTCATTTAATCAGATACTGTGAAAGGACATGAACAGAGAAGTATACAAAAGGAAGAAAGTGATTTGAATATAAAAAACAGGGAGGGAGGGGAGAGACGAGAAGGAAAGCAGTTCTGTGAGAGGCAAACAGGCAATAAACTTAGAGGCACAAGGGAATCACAAAAGCTAATCAAGATAATGCAGTGAGAAACCATAGCCATTGTTTAAAACATACTTACCACAGTCCAGTCTGTGGATGATTTCTTGTTCCACGATTTTCCATTCAAGTTGGTTTTTAAAGTTTTGCTGTCTAAGAACAACTACACTGAGGTCAGCAATGGAATGTCCAGGGAGGTTAAAGTGTTCTGACACGACTTTTGTGTCTTTCTGGCACTGATGTCAGATCCGTGTTCACTCATTCTTACATGTATGGATCACCCTGACTGTGCAATATGGACAGCCACGGGGTACTGTACGCAAGCGATGGCATATATGATATTGATAGTTGCAGGTAAATGAACTTCAGATGTTTAGTGATGGTGTGTTCTATGTTGATGAGGAGGCACAGCTAACATCTGGGTTTACTTCAAGGCTTGCTCTTCTGAGAATAAGAGTTAAGTAGCCTATTGGTTGGGAGATGCCATTTGTAGCTAGGGTGCTGTCTGTATGCCAGGACAGGTTTGTCCCCCACGGATACCTTGAGATGGTTGACCTCTTCTTGGAGAGGTTGAAGCCTTTTAATGATGTGTTCAAGGTATTCAAGCTGGGGGCTGGAGGTGACAACCAGAGGGTTTTTGTTGTTCTTGTCCCTGGGTTGGGATTGTAGCACGTCAAGCTGAGGTCTTTGCACCTGATGAAGTAAGCTTGGGCTCACAGAAGTTTATGCAAAATAACTCTGATCTAATTAGTCTATAAAGTGAAATTCTACCCTACCTTCTGCCTTGGTTTGTACTTTTCAGTATTGTCATGTTCCCCATTCTTATAGTTTTGTTGGTCAACTCTGAACTTCTTCACATATTTCTCTGTTGTTGATATCTGTATCCACATAATTGGGTGTCATCCGCCATCTCAATCTTTTAGCTCTTATTATATCATAAATATATCAAGATATTGGCAGTCCAATTAGGGAAAGTTCATGGTTTATTCATTATATGTTTTGTCTCTTAACTAGTGCATGATCTGTATCAGAAATGTATACCCTATCACCACTTAGTTTCCTTATATCAAAAAGCTAATTTGTTTTGAAATCCAAATACAAGGTCTTACTTTATTTTTCGTTATCCAATATCATAGTATACTATTTGAATAGATCACAAGAAGCACAATTTTTCTTTATAGAAGTGCTTTGATACCATAATCTTCTAGATGTTGTATAATTCCTTTTTAAAATTATTGTTTCAACCAGCTTGTTTGGTACTAAAGTCAGCCTTTAATTTTTTTTACCAGAGCATAGTACAACAAATGAGTATAATGATAGACTGAAGCTCAGCAAGTTTATTGTTAAATGTTGTCAGTCTGAACCTATATTTTCAAGTTGTTCTTTAATAATCAAAACAGCTTTTTCTGCTCCTTTTCTTGAGCCTTCTTGAACCCTAAGTTCTAAGCAAGTAATTGACTATCAAATGCAATCAGTAGATCCTTGGACTGAACTATAACTGTCATGATATATTACTATATTACTGTGAGTGCAGCTGCTTCACTTATACTGGCATTTCTTTTGGAACAAAAAGTAAATGCAACATTGGTTCTTGTTAAGAGATCTCTTTCATCTTGTTTCTGCTCCTGTTATTGACATTAACCAGCAACTTAATTATGTGGGTAGTCCCATTTTGTTCAG
>NW_005843217.1:110493-114908 GCF_000455745.1 Alligator sinensis
GGAAGTAGTCTACGACTACTGAAGTACTACTGGAAGCAACAGCAAGGCATTCATTTTATTCCAAATTAACTGTATGGCAATAGTGCTTAAAGGCATAGGGAAAAAAATCCAGATGCATTCCAAAGAAAGTAGAAGAAATTTAACTGAAAAACAATTGAAGTGCTCTACCTCAATTATATAGATTATGATCTGACTGGAAAGCAACCCCACCTGACTCAAAAGGCTGATGGAGCAATCTACAGTAAGAAAGCATTGTAAGACTGAAAATGGATTTAAGCAGAGTCAAAATCCAATGGAAAATTTGCATATATGTAAATACCATTGAATAATAAAGAGAATGCCATTGGAGTTCTTCTCTTAATACAAAATGCAATGTATACAGCTGAATATATTGAACAAGTATGCTCAAGCATTCAGATAAATTCCCTAAAGGCTTTTTTCTATCAAGAAATATGATAAAAGCATCCAATTAATTTCTTTAACTTCATTTTGTTTTGCTTCATTTACTTTGTAACATATATGAATTATGTGCCTACTTCCTGAAGAGTGCACAGTTAATGATTAATGGTGATTTTGATGAATAGGTAACAGGTTCCACCTTCCACCATTGCCCCTTTCCCCCCCCCACCACTCTTCCTTTCTAGAAAACCCCACTACATATCAGAGAAAGAAGCTTTTATTTTATTCACTCTAAATTTAAGGGTTGCTTTGGAGAATCTGAAACTCCTGATTTGTTTCTGGATGTCATCAAGTCCTAAAGACACAATGATAGAGCTGAGCAGTCAGCACCCTAGAAGAAATCAGCATATTGAACATTCATGATGGGTTTAATCCTTCTGCAATTGAAGTCAATGACAAAACTCATTCACTTTAGAGGATGAACATTGTGGCATGGATTTTTATAGGAAAAAAGAAGTAAAAAATAATATTCTGAGATATAAAAAGGGTACATTTTACTCTGCTGCCATGGTGAGAAAAGGGTATAGAGAGCTGCAGTTGTTGATTGTAGCCATGTTGGTCTAAGGACATAGGCAGACAAGGTTCTTTTGATAGATGTGACGTCTTATTATTAGACCAACTAAATAGTTGGAAAAATTGTTCTTTGCTAGCTTTTGGGCACAAACACCTTTCTTCAGACATAAGGAGAGACACCCCCAGTCAGTATTCAATCTTTAAACAGTATGGTTGCAATGCCAAAGCCCATCTCATAATCCATACATTGTCAGACTTGTTTGATTGTAGCCACTTGAGTAGAGCATGGTCCGTGACCAATGTGAAATCGCAACTCAATGCCCCACTTAATGGCTAAGCATTTTCTCTCCACAGTTGCATATCGAGTTTTATGATGTAAGAGTTTTTGGCTTGCATATGCTATGGGCCTATCTTCACAGCTCCCAAGGCATCTGTCTCTAAAACAAAAGGTTTAAGGAAACTGACTATGAAAAACTTGGGCTCCCTGCACAATGCTGTCTTGACTTTCTCAAATGCTTCCTATGCCCCTTCAGTCCACTTTGTTTCCCTATGTTGCTGGCCCTTTATCAAGTCCATAAGTAGAACTATCATCTCAGAAAAATGAGGAATGAATTTCCCATAGTAATTGGCCAGTCCCACAAAGGACCTAATCTCTTTTTTGGTTTGTGGCCTTGCATATGCCTGTAAGGCCTCTATTTGCTCCACTACGGGCCGGACATGCCCCTGTCCTACCATAAAACCTAAGTATTTAGTCTTCTTCCACCCTAATCTACATTTCTTGGGGTTGGCAGTCAATCTTGTAACCCTTAAATCTTTCAGTACTGGTCTAAGTTTTTTAGATGGTGCTGCTAACTGTCAGAAAATATTATAACATTACTTAGGCTGCCACATAATTTTGATGGGGAGCCAGTACCTTGTCCATGAGATGCTGGAAAGCCACAGCTGCACCAATCAGTCTGAAAGGCATCATCTGAAATTCAAAAAGTCCCCAAGGCGTGCCAAATGCCATCTTTCTGCAGTTCTCACTGGCTATTGGTATCTGCTAATAACATTTGGTCATGTTAAGGATAGAGATGTATTTGGCCTGCCCACTTTTCTCTACCATCTCCTCCACCCTGGACATGGGCAAAGCATCAAACTTCATCACAGCATTGACTCTTCTGAAATCCACACAAAGCCTTAAAGAACCATCCAGTTTTGGTACTGTTACCAACAGGCTGCATGTGATAGCATGGAAAGCATTGATACCAGCATTGGGAGGACCCCAGAAGGCAGGTGGTGCCACTTGCAAGGAGCGACTGAAAGCCCGGTAAGAGCAGGAGATGGATACCCACAGGGGAGGGAGATGCTGACAGTGAGGCCTGGCATGCTGCGGGAAGCCCGCTTTAGAAGCTCATGTTCGCTGCGTCATAAGTCACTTCCTCTATCCGCTGGGTGGACAGCCCCAGGGCAGCGTGGAGGTAGCTGTAAGAGCTCTTCAGCGACAAGACCCTGGCTGTCCAGAGACAACAAGGCTACACAACCAACTCCACTGACCAAAAGCCCGGAGGGGGCTTTGAATAACTGACAGTCCCGAGCCTCTAGGAGAGGAATGGCTGGAGCAAGGAAAAAAGGAAGCTCCATCTGGATGCTGACAGTTGACCTGCAGAAGGTACGATAACACGTGAGTCAGGAGGCATGAGTGCCTCATGGGACTAGGCACATTAGTGATGCTGCTTTTTGTTGTTGTTGTTGTTGTTGCATTGATATCAGACTGTGCAAATCTAGAAAGATATTAATTAATTTTGAAACTGGACTGTGCAAATTGGGAAGTATATGAATTTATTTTGAAGCCAGACTGTGCATATGAATTTTTTTAAGCTGGACTGGGTGAATTTAGAAGTATATGAATTCATTAAGGGTGAAATAATTTATTTACTTACAGGTTAGTTTATTATTGAGCTCCTACAATGAGGAGGTGTGGAGTAGCCTGACTATCGGCTGATGATAATTGTTGTAGATCAGGCATTGTCACGGAAAAAGGCTCATCCAGGGGACACCTGGCATGCACTACCATACAAGTGGCTCCAAGAGTGGGCTGGTAGCACAGATCCCGTGTGTTAAGGGTCCCAATGAGGGTCCTCACCTGGTTGGCGTGTGGAAGGAGAGGAGGAGCCCCATGACCACCTGCCATATGAACATCTCACAAGGGTTGTTTTGTACTCCTGAACCCTTCTTCTAATTATAAAAATCAAGTCATGGCATGTGAGTCTAGGGGTACACCCCATGACCTGGGCACTTCAAGAGTAAATCTGTACGTCTATAGAAGGTATTCTACCTGAGACAAGGTCTGGTACCCATAAACTACATCAAAAGGGGAGAACCACATTGAAGTCTGTGGCACCTCTTATATAGCAAATTAGAGAGGGGCAAGTAACTAGTCCCACTCTCTACGGTCCTCTTGTACGGTGGCTCTTAACATCCCCTTTAATGTCTTCTTAAACCTCTCTACAAACTATCTGCTTGTGGGCGGTAAATAGCTGGTCTTAAATGTTTGATCTGTAAAGTCCGGCAGAACCCTCTCATGACTGCAGACATAAAATTTGTCCCCTGGTCAGTTATGATTTCCTTATGCAGGCCTACCCATGCTGCCCTCTTCATGCTGTAATCTTGGGGGCAGTGACTGATCATAGGGGCACTGCATCAGGAAACTGGGTGGCATAGTCTATGATGATGAGCACATACTGGTACCTGGTGCTACACTTTGGGAATGGTCCTGCTATATCTAATGCAATCCGGTCAAAGGGTCACTTTAGTACTGGCATGGACACAAAGGGTACCCACTTAGGCTGAACCGTGGACACCCTCTGACAGACAGGAAATGCCTCTCAAAACCTTTTTGCTTCTTTATAAATCCCTGGCCAAAAGAAACTCCTCAATAACCAGGCCTCCATCCTATCTTGGCTTAAGTGGCCCCTGTGGATAGACAGCATGCTATTCAGATCAGATCCCTCCTATACCCTGAAGGGACCAGCAACTAGGCAACTTCCTCCCCTTCTCCCACTCCTTGTCAATCCAATGTAGGAGATATTTTCTCATTTCAAGTTGCAGCTGCTGTGTTACTAGCTCCAGCCTTACGACTTCATTGTTCCAACATACTACATTGTTCCCATAGACATTTCAGAACATCTTCTCATCAGCCTGATCTGCATGGAACCATCCTTGGTCCATCAACTGTTCTATATCCCAGTGGTTCTCCACCTTTTTTGTACCAGGGCCCATTTGTAAGTATTGATGACTTCCCCTGCAGGACACACCACACGGTTCCTCCTCTACTCAGGTCCACCCAGCAATAGCAGCAGGGTCTGTGTCAAAGCGAGGCATGTCTATGCATTGTTGGTAGCTGATGAGGCTGATACTTGCTCCTAGCCTGGTAAAGGGAAGGCCATGAACCGTGTTACTCT